>NW_028249194.1:0-79603 GCF_964263255.1 Lissotriton vulgaris
TTAGAGCTAAAATTAGCATGTTTAAAGTGATTTTCATGCTTCCAGGGGCTCGGGAAGTTAATTAAATACCATTTGGAGGCATTTAATGTTCGAGCAAAAACGGCTGATTTTCGACAAAAGAGATAACACCCCCCCATTACGTCATGCTTCAGAAATGTGGAAAATGGTCCGTTTTCAAATGTTTTATTTTTGAACGTCAGTTCACATTTGTAGGTGGATCATCAGTGTTAGAGCTAAAATTAGCATGTTTAAAGTGATTTTCATGCTTCCAGGGGCTCGGGAAGTTAATTAAATACCATTTGGAGGCATTCAATGTTCGAGCAAAAACGGCTGATTTTCGACAAAAGAGATAACACCCCCCCATTACGTCATGCTTCAGAAATGTGGAAAATGGTCCGTTTTCAAATGTTTTATTTTTGAACGTCAGTTCACATTTGTAGGTGGATCATCAGTGTTAGAGCTAAAATTAGCATGTTTAAAGTGATTTTCATGCTTCCAGGGGCCCAAAACACAAGATTTATGGAATGGTTAAAAGTGCATGAAAATGGCCAATTTACTCACTCTGAGTTCTCAAAAAGGGTTTCTTCACCCCGGGAAGTTAATTAAATACCATTTGGAGGCATTTAATGTTCGAGCAAAAACGGCTGATTTTCGACAAAAGAGATAACACCCCCCCATTACGTCATGCTTCAGAAATGTGGAAAATGGTCCGTTTTCAAATGTTTTATTTTTGAACGTCAGTTCACATTTGTAGGTGGATCATCAGTGTTAGAGCTAAAATTAGCATGTTTAAAGTGATTTTCATGCTTCCAGGGGCCCAAAACACAAGATTTATGGAATGGTTAAAAGTGCATGAAAATGGCCAATTTACTCACTCTGAGTTCTCAAAAAGGGTTTCTTCACCCCGGGAAGTTAATTAAATACCATTTGGAGGCATTTAATGTTCGAGCAAAAACGGCTGATTTTCGACAAAAGAGATAACACCCCCCCATTACGTCATGCTTCAGAAATGTGGAAAATGGTCCGTTTTCACATGTTTTATTTTTGAACGTCAGTTCACATTTGTAGGTGGATCATCAGTGTTAGAGCTAAAATTAGCATGTTTAAAGTGATTTTCATGCTTCCAGGGGCCCAAAACACAAGATTTATGGAATGGTTAAAAGTGCATGAAAATGGCCAATTTACTCACTCTGAGTTCTCAAAAAGGGTTTCTTCACCCCGGGAAGTTAATTAAATACCATTTGGAGGCATTTAATGTTCGAGCAAAAACGGCTGATTTTCGACAAAAGAGATAACACCCCCCCATTACGTCATGCTTCAGAAATGTGGAAAATGGTCCGTTTTCAAATGTTTTATTTTTGAACGTCAGTTTACATTTGTAGGTGGATCATCAGTGTTAGAGCTAAAATTAGCATGTTTAAAGTGATTTTCATGCTTCCAGGGGCTCGGGAAGTTAATTAAATACCATTTGGAGGCATTTAATGTTCGAGCAAAAACGGCTGATTTTCGACAAAAGAGATAACACCCCCCCATTACGTCATGCTTCAGAAATGTGTAAAATGGTCCGTTTTCAAATGTTTTATTTTTGAACGTCAGTTCACATTTGTAGGTGGATCATCAGTGTTAGAGCTAAAATTAGCATGTTTAAAGTGATTTTCATGCTTCCAGGGGCTCGGGAAGTTAATTAAATACCATTTGGAGGCATTTAATGTTCGAGCAAAAACGGCTGATTTTCGACAAAAGAGATAACACCCCCCCATTACGTCATGCTTCAGAAATGTGGAAAATGGTCCGTTTTCAAATGTTTTATTTTTGAACGTCAGTTCACATTTGTAGGTGGATCATCAGTGTTAGAGCTAAAATTAGCATGTTTAAAGTGATTTTCATGCTTCCAGGGGCCCAAAACACAAGATTTATGGAATGGTTAAAAGTGCATGAAAATGGCCAATTTACTCACTCTGAGTTCTCAAAAAGGGTTTCTTCACCCCGGGAAGTTAATTAAATACCATTTGGAGGCATTTAATGTTCGAGCAAAAACGGCTGATTTTCGACAAAAGAGATAACACCCCCCCATTACGTCATGCTTCAGAAATGTGGAAAATGGTCCGTTTTCAAATGTTTTATTTTTGAACGTCAGTTCACATTTGTAGGTGGATCATCAGTGTTAGAGCTAAAATTAGCATGTTTAAAGTGATTTTCATGCTTCCAGGGGCCCAAAACACAAGATTTATGGAATGGTTAAAAGTGCATGAAATTGGCCAATTTACTCACTCTGAGTTCTCAAAAAGGGTTTCTTCACCCCGGGAAGTTAATTAAATACCATTTGGAGGCATTTAATGTTCGAGCAAAAACGGCTGATTTTCGACAAAAGAGATAACACCCCCCCATTACGTCATGCTTCAGAAATGTGGAAAATGGTCCGTTTTCAAATGTTTTATTTTTGAACGTCAGTTCACATTTGTAGGTGGATCATCAGTGTTAGAGCTAAAATTAGCATGTTTAAAGTGATTTTCATGCTTCCAGGGGCCCAAAACACAAGATTTATGGAATGGTTAAAAGTGCATGAAAATGGCCAATTTACTCACTCTGAGTTCTCAAAAAGGGTTTCTTCACCCCGGGAAGTTAATTAAATACCATTTGGAGGCATTTAATGTTCGAGCAAAAACGGCTGATTTTCGACAAAAGAGATAACACCCCCCCATTACGTCATGCTTCAGAAATGTGGAAAATGGTCCGTTTTCAAATGTTTTATTTTTGAACGTCAGTTCACATTTGTAGGTGGATCATCAGTGTTAGAGCTAAAATTAGCATGTTTAAAGTGATTTTCATGCTTCCAGGGGCCCAAAACACAAGATTTATGGAATGGTTAAAAGTGCATGAAAATGGCCAATTTACTCACTCTGAGTTCTCAAAAAGGGTTTCTTCACCCCGGGAAGTTAATTAAATACCATTTGGAGGCATTTAATGTTCGAGCAAAAACGGCTGATTTTCGACAAAAGAGATAACACCCCCCCATTACGTCATGCTTCAGAAATGTGGAAAATGGTCCGTTTTCAAATGTTTTATTTTAGAACGTCAGTTCACATTTGTAGGTGGATCATCAGTGTTAGAGCTAAAATTAGCATGTTTAAAGTGATTTTCATGCTTCCAGGGGCCCAAAACACAAGATTTATGGAATGGTTAAAAGTGCATGAAAATGGCCAATTTACTCACTCTGAGTTCTCAAAAAGGGTTTCTTCACCCCGGAAAGTTAATTAAATACCATTTGGAGGCATTTAATGTTCGAGCAAAAACGGCTGATTTTCGACAAAAGAGATAACACCCCCCCATTACGTCATGCTTCAGAAATGTGGAAAATGGTCCGTTTTCAAATGTTTTATTTTTGAACGTCAGTTCACATTTGTAGGTGGATCATCAGTGTTAGAGCTAAAATTAGCATGTTTAAAGTGATTTTCATGCTTCCAGGGGCTCGGGAAGTTAATTAAATACCATTTGGAGGCATTTAATGTTCGAGCAAAAACGGCTGATTTTCGACAAAAGAGATAACACCCCCCCATTACGTCATGCTTCAGAAATGTGGAAAATGGTCCGTTTTCAAATGTTTTATTTTTGAACGTCAGTTCACATTTGTAGGTGGATCATCAGTGTTAGAGCTAAAATTAGCATGTTTAAAGTGATTTTCATGCTTCCAGGGGCCCAAAACACAAGATTTATGGAATGGTTAAAAGTGCATGAAAATGGCCAATTTACTCACTCTGAGTTCTCAAAAAGGGTTTCTTCACCCCGGGAAGTTAATTAAATACCATTTGGAGGCATTTAATGTTCGAGCAAAAACGGCTGATTTTCGACAAAAGAGATAACACCCCCCCATTACGTCATGCTTCAGAAATGTGGAAAATGGTCCGTTTTCAAATGTTTTATTTTTGAACGTCAGTTCACATTTGTAGGTGGATCATCAGTGTTAGAGCTAAAATTAGCATGTTTAAAGTGATTTTCATGCTTCCAGGGGCCCAAAACACAAGATTTATGGAATGGTTAAAAATGCATGAAAATGGCCAATTTACTCACTCTGAGTTCTCAAAAAGGGTTTCTTCACCCCGGGAAGTTAATTAAATACCATTTGGAGGCATTTAATGTTCGAGCAAAAACGGCTGATTTTCGACAAAAGAGATAACACCCCCCCATTACGTCATGCTTCAGAAATGTGGAAAATGGTCCGTTTTCAAATGTTTTATTTTTGAACGTCAGTTCACATTTGTAGGTGGATCATCAGTGTTAGAGCTAAAATTAGCATGTTTAAAGTGATTTTCATGCTTCCAGGGTCCCAAAACACAAGATTTATGGAATGGTTAAAAGTGCATGAAAATGGCCAATTTACTCACTCTGAGTTCTCAAAAAGGGTTTCTTCACCCCGGGAAGTTAATTAAATACCATTTGGAGGCATTTAATGTTCGAGCAAAAACGGCTGATTTTCGACAAAAGAGATAACACCCCCCCATTACGTCATGCTTCAGAAATGTGGAAAATGGTCCGTTTTCAAATGTTTTATTTTTGAACGTCAGTTCACATTTGTAGGTGGATCATCAGTGTTAGAGCTAAAATTAGCATGTTTAAAGTGATTTTCATGCTTCCAGGGGCCCAAAACACAAGATTTATGGAATGGTTAAAAGTGCATGAAAATGGCCAATTTACTCACTCTGAGTTCTCAAAAAGGGTTTCTTCACCCCGGGAAGTTAATTAAATACCATTTGGAGGCATTTAATGTTCGAGCAAAAACGGCTGATTTTCGACAAAAGAGATAACACCCCCCCATTACGTCATGCTTCAGAAATGTGGAAAATGGTCCGTTTTCAAATGTTTTATTTTTGAACGTCAGTTCACATTTGTAGGTGGATCATCAGTGTTAGAGCTAAAATTAGCATGTTTAAAGTGATTTTCATGCTTCCAGGGGCTCGGGAAGTTAATTAAATACCATTTGGAGGCATTTAATGTTCGAGCAAAAACGGCTGATTTTCGACAAAAGAGATAACACCCCCCCATTACGTCATGCTTCAGAAATGTGGAAAATGGTCCGTTTTCAAATGTTTTATTTTTGAACGTCAGTTCACATTTGTAGGTGGATCATCAGTGTTAGAGCTAAAATTAGCATGTTTAAAGTGATTTTCATGCTTCCAGGGGCTCGGGAAGTTAATTAAATACCATTTGGAGGCATTTAATGTTCGAGCAAAAACGGCTGATTTTCGACAAAAGAGATAACACCCCCCCATTACGTCATGCTTCAGAAATGTGGAAAATGGTCCGTTTTCAAATGTTTTATTTTTGAACGTCAGTTCACATTTGTAGGTGGATCATCAGTGTTAGAGCTAAAATTAGCATGTTTAAAGTGATTTTCATGCTTCCAGGGGCTCGGGAAGTTAATTAAATACCATTTGGAGGCATTTAATGTTCGAGCAAAAACGGCTGATTTTTGACAAAAGAGATAACACCCCCCATTACGTCATGCTTCAGAAATGTGGAAAATGGTCCGTTTTCAAATGTTTTATTTTTGAACGTCAGTTCACATTTGTAGGTGGATCATCAGTGTTAGAGCTAAAATTAGCATGTTTAAAGTGATTTTCATGCTTCCAGGGGCCCAAAACACAAGATTTATGGAATGGTTAAAAGTGCATGAAAATGGCCAATTTACTCACTCTGAGTTGTCAAAAAGGGTTTCTTCACCCCGGGAAGTTAATTAAATACCATTTGGAGGCATTTAATGTTCGAGCAAAAACGGCTGATTTTCGACAAAAGAGATAACACCCCCCCATTACGTCATGCTTCAGAAATGTGGAAAATGGTCCGTTTTCAAATGTTTTATTTTTGAACGTCAGTTCACATTTGTAGGTGGATCATCAGTGTTAGAGCTAAAATTAGCATGTTTAAAGTGATTTTCATGCTTCCAGGGGCTCGGGAAGTTAATTAAATACCATTTGGAGGCATTTAATGTTCGAGCAAAAACGGCTGATTTTCGACAAAAGAGATAACACCCCCCCATTACGTCATGCTTCAGAAATGTGGAAAATGGTCCGTTTTCAAATGTTTTATTTTTGAACGTCAGTTCACATTTGTAGGTGGATCATCAGTGTTAGAGCTAAAATTAGCATGTTTAAAGTGATTTTCATGCTTCCAGGGGCCCAAAACACAAGATTTATGGAATGGTTAAAAGTGCATGAAAATGGCCAATTTACTCACTCTGAGTTCTCAAAAAGGGTTTCTTCACCCCGGGAAGTTAATTAAATACCATTTGGAGGCATTTAATGTTCGAGCAAAAACGGCTGATTTTCGACAAAAGAGATAACACCCCCCCATTACGTCATGCTTCAGAAATGTGGAAAATGGTCCGTTTTCAAATGTTTTATTTTTGAACGTCAGTTCACATTTGTAGGTGGATCATCAGTGTTAGAGCTAAAATTAGCATGTTTAAAGTGATTTTCATGCTTCCAGGGGCTCGGGAAGTTAATTAAATACCATTTGGAGGCATTTAATGTTCGAGCAAAAACGGCTGATTTTCGACAAAAGAGATAACACCCCCCCATTACGTCATGCTTCAGAAATGTGGAAAATGGTCCGTTTTCAAATGTTTTATTTTTGAACGTCAGTTCACATTTGTAGGTGGATCATCAGTGTTAGAGCTAAAATTAGCATGTTTAAAGTGATTTTCATGCTTCCAGGGGCTCGGGAAGTTAATTAAATACCATTTGGAGGCATTCAATGTTCGAGCAAAAACGGCTGATTTTCGACAAAAGAGATAACACCCCCCCATTACGTCATGCTTCAGAAATGTGGAAAATGGTCCGTTTTCAAATGTTTTATTTTTGAACGTCAGTTCACATTTGTAGGTGGATCATCAGTGTTAGAGCTAAAATTAGCATGTTTAAAGTGATTTTCATGCTTCCAGGGGCTCGGGAAGTTAATTAAATACCATTTGGAGGCATTTAATGTTCGAGCAAAAACGGCTGATTTTCGACAAAAGAGATAACACCCCCCCATTACGTCATGCTTCAGAAATGTGGAAAATGGTCCGTTTTCAAATGTTTTATTTTTGAACGTCAGTTCACATTTGTAGGTGGATCATCAGTGTTAGAGCTAAAATTAGCATGTTTAAAGTGATTTTCATGCTTCCAGGGGCTCGGGAAGTTAATTAAATACCATTTGGAGGCATTTAATGTTCGAGCAAAAACGGCTGATTTTTGACAAAAGAGATAACACCCCCCATTACGTCATGCTTCAGAAATGTGGAAAATGGTCCGTTTTCAAATGTTTTATTTTTGAACGTCAGTTCACATTTGTAGGTGGATCATCAGTGTTAGAGCTAAAATTAGCATGTTTAAAGTGATTTTCATGCTTCCAGGGGCCCAAAACACAAGATTTATGGAATGGTTAAAAGTGCATGAAAATGGCCAATTTACTCACTCTGAGTTGTCAAAAAGGGTTTCTTCACCCCGGGAAGTTAATTAAATACCATTTGGAGGCATTTAATGTTCGAGCAAAAACGGCTGATTTTCGACAAAAGAGATAACACCCCCCCCATTACGTCATGCTTCAGAAATGTGGAAAATGGTCCGTTTTCAAATGTTTTATTTTTGAACGTCAGTTCACATTTGTAGGTGGATCATCAGTGTTAGAGCTAAAATTAGCATGTTTAAAGTGATTTTCATGCTTCCAGGGGCTCGGGAAGTTAATTAAATACCATTTGGAGGCATTTAATGTTCGAGCAAAAACGGCTGATTTTCGACAAAAGAGATAACACCCCCCCATTACGTCATGCTTCAGAAATGTGGAAAATGGTCCGTTTTCAAATGTTTTATTTTTGAACGTCAGTTCACATTTGTAGGTGGATCATCAGTGTTAGAGCTAAAATTAGCATGTTTAAAGTGATTTTCATGCTTCCAGGGGCTCGGGAAGTTAATTAAATACCATTTGGAGGCATTCAATGTTCGAGCAAAAACGGCTGATTTTCGACAAAAGAGATAACACCCCCCCATTACGTCATGCTTCAGAAATGTGGAAAATGGTCCGTTTTCAAATGTTTTATTTTTGAACGTCAGTTCACATTTGTAGGTGGATCATCAGTGTTAGAGCTAAAATTAGCATGTTTAAAGTGATTTTCATGCTTCCAGGGGCCCAAAACACAAGATTTATGGAATGGTTAAAAGTGCATGAAAATGGCCAATTTACTCACTCTGAGTTCTCAAAAAGGGTTTCTTCACCCCGGGAAGTTAATTAAATACCATTTGGAGGCATTTAATGTTCGAGCAAAAACGGCTGATTTTCGACAAAAGAGATAACACCCCCCCATTACGTCATGCTTCAGAAATGTGGAAAATGGTCCGTTTTCAAATGTTTTATTTTTGAACGTCAGTTCACATTTGTAGGTGGATCATCAGTGTTAGAGCTAAAATTAGCATGTTTAAAGTGATTTTCATGCTTCCAGGGGCCCAAAACACAAGATTTATGGAATGGTTAAAAGTGCATGAAAATGGCCAATTTACTCACTCTGAGTTCTCAAAAAGGGTTTCTTCACCCCGGGAAGTTAATTAAATACCATTTGGAGGCATTTAATGTTCGAGCAAAAACGGCTGATTTTCGACAAAAGAGATAACACCCCCCCATTACGTCATGCTTCAGAAATGTGGAAAATGGTCCGTTTTCACATGTTTTATTTTTGAACGTCAGTTCACATTTGTAGGTGGATCATCAGTGTTAGAGCTAAAATTAGCATGTTTAAAGTGATTTTCATGCTTCCAGGGGCCCAAAACACAAGATTTATGGAATGGTTAAAAGTGCATGAAAATGGCCAATTTACTCACTCTGAGTTCTCAAAAAGGGTTTCTTCACCCCGGGAAGTTAATTAAATACCATTTGGAGGCATTTAATGTTCGAGCAAAAACGGCTGATTTTCGACAAAAGAGATAACACCCCCCCATTACGTCATGCTTCAGAAATGTGGAAAATGGTCCGTTTTCAAATGTTTTATTTTTGAACGTCAGTTTACATTTGTAGGTGGATCATCAGTGTTAGAGCTAAAATTAGCATGTTTAAAGTGATTTTCATGCTTCCAGGGGCTCGGGAAGTTAATTAAATACCATTTGGAGGCATTTAATGTTCGAGCAAAAACGGCTGATTTTCGACAAAAGAGATAACACCCCCCCATTACGTCATGCTTCAGAAATGTGTAAAATGGTCCGTTTTCAAATGTTTTATTTTTGAACGTCAGTTCACATTTGTAGGTGGATCATCAGTGTTAGAGCTAAAATTAGCATGTTTAAAGTGATTTTCATGCTTCCAGGGGCTCGGGAAGTTAATTAAATACCATTTGGAGGCATTTAATGTTCGAGCAAAAACGGCTGATTTTCGACAAAAGAGATAACACCCCCCCATTACGTCATGCTTCAGAAATGTGGAAAATGGTCCGTTTTCAAATGTTTTATTTTTGAACGTCAGTTCACATTTGTAGGTGGATCATCAGTGTTAGAGCTAAAATTAGCATGTTTAAAGTGATTTTCATGCTTCCAGGGGCCCAAAACACAAGATTTATGGAATGGTTAAAAGTGCATGAAAATGGCCAATTTACTCACTCTGAGTTCTCAAAAAGGGTTTCTTCACCCCGGGAAGTTAATTAAATACCATTTGGAGGCATTTAATGTTCGAGCAAAAACGGCTGATTTTCGACAAAAGAGATAACACCCCCCCATTACGTCATGCTTCAGAAATGTGGAAAATGGTCCGTTTTCAAATGTTTTATTTTTGAACGTCAGTTCACATTTGTAGGTGGATCATCAGTGTTAGAGCTAAAATTAGCATGTTTAAAGTGATTTTCATGCTTCCAGGGGCCCAAAACACAAGATTTATGGAATGGTTAAAAGTGCATGAAATTGGCCAATTTACTCACTCTGAGTTCTCAAAAAGGGTTTCTTCACCCCGGGAAGTTAATTAAATACCATTTGGAGGCATTTAATGTTCGAGCAAAAACGGCTGATTTTCGACAAAAGAGATAACACCCCCCCATTACGTCATGCTTCAGAAATGTGGAAAATGGTCCGTTTTCAAATGTTTTATTTTTGAACGTCAGTTCACATTTGTAGGTGGATCATCAGTGTTAGAGCTAAAATTAGCATGTTTAAAGTGATTTTCATGCTTCCAGGGGCCCAAAACACAAGATTTATGGAATGGTTAAAAGTGCATGAAAATGGCCAATTTACTCACTCTGAGTTCTCAAAAAGGGTTTCTTCACCCCGGGAAGTTAATTAAATACCATTTGGAGGCATTTAATGTTCGAGCAAAAACGGCTGATTTTCGACAAAAGAGATAACACCCCCCCATTACGTCATGCTTCAGAAATGTGGAAAATGGTCCGTTTTCAAATGTTTTATTTTTGAACGTCAGTTCACATTTGTAGGTGGATCATCAGTGTTAGAGCTAAAATTAGCATGTTTAAAGTGATTTTCATGCTTCCAGGGGCCCAAAACACAAGATTTATGGAATGGTTAAAAGTGCATGAAAATGGCCAATTTACTCACTCTGAGTTCTCAAAAAGGGTTTCTTCACCCCGGGAAGTTAATTAAATACCATTTGGAGGCATTTAATGTTCGAGCAAAAACGGCTGATTTTCGACAAAAGAGATAACACCCCCCCATTACGTCATGCTTCAGAAATGTGGAAAATGGTCCGTTTTCAAATGTTTTATTTTAGAACGTCAGTTCACATTTGTAGGTGGATCATCAGTGTTAGAGCTAAAATTAGCATGTTTAAAGTGATTTTCATGCTTCCAGGGGCCCAAAACACAAGATTTATGGAATGGTTAAAAGTGCATGAAAATGGCCAATTTACTCACTCTGAGTTCTCAAAAAGGGTTTCTTCACCCCGGAAAGTTAATTAAATACCATTTGGAGGCATTTAATGTTCGAGCAAAAACGGCTGATTTTCGACAAAAGAGATAACACCCCCCCATTACGTCATGCTTCAGAAATGTGGAAAATGGTCCGTTTTCAAATGTTTTATTTTTGAACGTCAGTTCACATTTGTAGGTGGATCATCAGTGTTAGAGCTAAAATTAGCATGTTTAAAGTGATTTTCATGCTTCCAGGGGCTCGGGAAGTTAATTAAATACCATTTGGAGGCATTTAATGTTCGAGCAAAAACGGCTGATTTTCGACAAAAGAGATAACACCCCCCCATTACGTCATGCTTCAGAAATGTGGAAAATGGTCCGTTTTCAAATGTTTTATTTTTGAACGTCAGTTCACATTTGTAGGTGGATCATCAGTGTTAGAGCTAAAATTAGCATGTTTAAAGTGATTTTCATGCTTCCAGGGGCCCAAAACACAAGATTTATGGAATGGTTAAAAGTGCATGAAAATGGCCAATTTACTCACTCTGAGTTCTCAAAAAGGGTTTCTTCACCCCGGGAAGTTAATTAAATACCATTTGGAGGCATTTAATGTTCGAGCAAAAACGGCTGATTTTCGACAAAAGAGATAACACCCCCCCATTACGTCATGCTTCAGAAATGTGGAAAATGGTCCGTTTTCAAATGTTTTATTTTTGAACGTCAGTTCACATTTGTAGGTGGATCATCAGTGTTAGAGCTAAAATTAGCATGTTTAAAGTGATTTTCATGCTTCCAGGGGCCCAAAACACAAGATTTATGGAATGGTTAAAAATGCATGAAAATGGCCAATTTACTCACTCTGAGTTCTCAAAAAGGGTTTCTTCACCCCGGGAAGTTAATTAAATACCATTTGGAGGCATTTAATGTTCGAGCAAAAACGGCTGATTTTCGACAAAAGAGATAACACCCCCCCATTACGTCATGCTTCAGAAATGTGGAAAATGGTCCGTTTTCAAATGTTTTATTTTTGAACGTCAGTTCACATTTGTAGGTGGATCATCAGTGTTAGAGCTAAAATTAGCATGTTTAAAGTGATTTTCATGCTTCCAGGGTCCCAAAACACAAGATTTATGGAATGGTTAAAAGTGCATGAAAATGGCCAATTTACTCACTCTGAGTTCTCAAAAAGGGTTTCTTCACCCCGGGAAGTTAATTAAATACCATTTGGAGGCATTTAATGTTCGAGCAAAAACGGCTGATTTTCGACAAAAGAGATAACACCCCCCCATTACGTCATGCTTCAGAAATGTGGAAAATGGTCCGTTTTCAAATGTTTTATTTTTGAACGTCAGTTCACATTTGTAGGTGGATCATCAGTGTTAGAGCTAAAATTAGCATGTTTAAAGTGATTTTCATGCTTCCAGGGGCCCAAAACACAAGATTTATGGAATGGTTAAAAGTGCATGAAAATGGCCAATTTACTCACTCTGAGTTCTCAAAAAGGGTTTCTTCACCCCGGGAAGTTAATTAAATACCATTTGGAGGCATTTAATGTTCGAGCAAAAACGGCTGATTTTCGACAAAAGAGATAACACCCCCCCATTACGTCATGCTTCAGAAATGTGGAAAATGGTCCGTTTTCAAATGTTTTATTTTTGAACGTCAGTTCACATTTGTAGGTGGATCATCAGTGTTAGAGCTAAAATTAGCATGTTTAAAGTGATTTTCATGCTTCCAGGGGCTCGGGAAGTTAATTAAATACCATTTGGAGGCATTTAATGTTCGAGCAAAAACGGCTGATTTTCGACAAAAGAGATAACACCCCCCCATTACGTCATGCTTCAGAAATGTGGAAAATGGTCCGTTTTCAAATGTTTTATTTTTGAACGTCAGTTCACATTTGTAGGTGGATCATCAGTGTTAGAGCTAAAATTAGCATGTTTAAAGTGATTTTCATGCTTCCAGGGGCTCGGGAAGTTAATTAAATACCATTTGGAGGCATTTAATGTTCGAGCAAAAACGGCTGATTTTCGACAAAAGAGATAACACCCCCCCATTACGTCATGCTTCAGAAATGTGGAAAATGGTCCGTTTTCAAATGTTTTATTTTTGAACGTCAGTTCACATTTGTAGGTGGATCATCAGTGTTAGAGCTAAAATTAGCATGTTTAAAGTGATTTTCATGCTTCCAGGGGCTCGGGAAGTTAATTAAATACCATTTGGAGGCATTTAATGTTCGAGCAAAAACGGCTGATTTTTGACAAAAGAGATAACACCCCCCATTACGTCATGCTTCAGAAATGTGGAAAATGGTCCGTTTTCAAATGTTTTATTTTTGAACGTCAGTTCACATTTGTAGGTGGATCATCAGTGTTAGAGCTAAAATTAGCATGTTTAAAGTGATTTTCATGCTTCCAGGGGCCCAAAACACAAGATTTATGGAATGGTTAAAAGTGCATGAAAATGGCCAATTTACTCACTCTGAGTTGTCAAAAAGGGTTTCTTCACCCCGGGAAGTTAATTAAATACCATTTGGAGGCATTTAATGTTCGAGCAAAAACGGCTGATTTTCGACAAAAGAGATAACACCCCCCCATTACGTCATGCTTCAGAAATGTGGAAAATGGTCCGTTTTCAAATGTTTTATTTTTGAACGTCAGTTCACATTTGTAGGTGGATCATCAGTGTTAGAGCTAAAATTAGCATGTTTAAAGTGATTTTCATGCTTCCAGGGGCTCGGGAAGTTAATTAAATACCATTTGGAGGCATTTAATGTTCGAGCAAAAACGGCTGATTTTCGACAAAAGAGATAACACCCCCCCATTACGTCATGCTTCAGAAATGTGGAAAATGGTCCGTTTTCAAATGTTTTATTTTTGAACGTCAGTTCACATTTGTAGGTGGATCATCAGTGTTAGAGCTAAAATTAGCATGTTTAAAGTGATTTTCATGCTTCCAGGGGCCCAAAACACAAGATTTATGGAATGGTTAAAAGTGCATGAAAATGGCCAATTTACTCACTCTGAGTTCTCAAAAAGGGTTTCTTCACCCCGGGAAGTTAATTAAATACCATTTGGAGGCATTTAATGTTCGAGCAAAAACGGCTGATTTTCGACAAAAGAGATAACACCCCCCCATTACGTCATGCTTCAGAAATGTGGAAAATGGTCCGTTTTCAAATGTTTTATTTTTGAACGTCAGTTCACATTTGTAGGTGGATCATCAGTGTTAGAGCTAAAATTAGCATGTTTAAAGTGATTTTCATGCTTCCAGGGGCTCGGGAAGTTAATTAAATACCATTTGGAGGCATTTAATGTTCGAGCAAAAACGGCTGATTTTCGACAAAAGAGATAACACCCCCCCATTACGTCATGCTTCAGAAATGTGGAAAATGGTCCGTTTTCAAATGTTTTATTTTTGAACGTCAGTTCACATTTGTAGGTGGATCATCAGTGTTAGAGCTAAAATTAGCATGTTTAAAGTGATTTTCATGCTTCCAGGGGCTCGGGAAGTTAATTAAATACCATTTGGAGGCATTCAATGTTCGAGCAAAAACGGCTGATTTTCGACAAAAGAGATAACACCCCCCCATTACGTCATGCTTCAGAAATGTGGAAAATGGTCCGTTTTCAAATGTTTTATTTTTGAACGTCAGTTCACATTTGTAGGTGGATCATCAGTGTTAGAGCTAAAATTAGCATGTTTAAAGTGATTTTCATGCTTCCAGGGGCTCGGGAAGTTAATTAAATACCATTTGGAGGCATTTAATGTTCGAGCAAAAACGGCTGATTTTCGACAAAAGAGATAACACCCCCCCATTACGTCATGCTTCAGAAATGTGGAAAATGGTCCGTTTTCAAATGTTTTATTTTTGAACGTCAGTTCACATTTGTAGGTGGATCATCAGTGTTAGAGCTAAAATTAGCATGTTTAAAGTGATTTTCATGCTTCCAGGGGCCCAAAACACAAGATTTATGGAATGGTTAAAAGTGCATGAAAATGGCCAATTTACTCACTCTGAGTTCTCAAAAAGGGTTTCTTCACCCCGGGAAGTTAATTAAATACCATTTGGAGGCATTTAATGTTCGAGCAAAAACGGCTGATTTTCGACAAAAGAGATAACACCCCCCCATTACGTCATGCTTCAGAAATGTGGAAAATGGTCCGTTTTCAAATGTTTTATTTTTGAACGTCAGTTCACATTTGTAGGTGGATCATCAGTGTTAGAGCTAAAATTAGCATGTTTAAAGTGATTTTCATGCTTCCAGGGGCCCAAAACACAAGATTTATGGAATGGTTAAAAGTGCATGAAAATGGCCAATTTACTCACTCTGAGTTCTCAAAAAGGGTTTCTTCACCCCGGGAAGTTAATTAAATACCATTTGGAGGCATTTAATGTTCGAGCAAAAACGGCTGATTTTCGACAAAAGAGATAACACCCCCCCATTACGTCATGCTTCAGAAATGTGGAAAATGGTCCGTTTTCACATGTTTTATTTTTGAACGTCAGTTCACATTTGTAGGTGGATCATCAGTGTTAGAGCTAAAATTAGCATGTTTAAAGTGATTTTCATGCTTCCAGGGGCCCAAAACACAAGATTTATGGAATGGTTAAAAGTGCATGAAAATGGCCAATTTACTCACTCTGAGTTCTCAAAAAGGGTTTCTTCACCCCGGGAAGTTAATTAAATACCATTTGGAGGCATTTAATGTTCGAGCAAAAACGGCTGATTTTCGACAAAAGAGATAACACCCCCCCATTACGTCATGCTTCAGAAATGTGGAAAATGGTCCGTTTTCAAATGTTTTATTTTTGAACTTCAGTTTACATTTGTAGGTGGATCATCAGTGTTAGAGCTAAAATTAGCATGTTTAAAGTGATTTTCATGCTTCCAGGGGCTCGGGAAGTTAATTAAATACCATTTGGAGGCATTTAATGTTCGAGCAAAAACGGCTGATTTTCGACAAAAGAGATAACACCCCCCCATTACGTCATGCTTCAGAAATGTGTAAAATGGTCCGTTTTCAAATGTTTTATTTTTGAACGTCAGTTCACATTTGTAGGTGGATCATCAGTGTTAGAGCTAAAATTAGCATGTTTAAAGTGATTTTCATGCTTCCAGGGGCTCGGGAAGTTAATTAAATACCATTTGGAGGCATTTAATGTTCGAGCAAAAACGGCTGATTTTCGACAAAAGAGATAACACCCCCCCATTACGTCATGCTTCAGAAATGTGGAAAATGGTCCGTTTTCAAATGTTTTATTTTTGAACGTCAGTTCACATTTGTAGGTGGATCATCAGTGTTAGAGCTAAAATTAGCATGTTTAAAGTGATTTTCATGCTTCCAGGGGCCCAAAACACAAGATTTATGGAATGGTTAAAAGTGCATGAAAATGGCCAATTTACTCACTCTGAGTTCTCAAAAAGGGTTTCTTCACCCCGGGAAGTTAATTAAATACCATTTGGAGGCATTTAATGTTCGAGCAAAAACGGCTGATTTTCGACAAAAGAGATAACACCCCCCCATTACGTCATGCTTCAGAAATGTGGAAAATGGTCCGTTTTCAAATGTTTTATTTTTGAACGTCAGTTCACATTTGTAGGTGGATCATCAGTGTTAGAGCTAAAATTAGCATGTTTAAAGTGATTTTCATGCTTACAGGGGCCCAAAACACAAGATTTATGGAATGGTTAAAAGTGCATGAAATTGGCCAATTTACTCACTCTGAGTTCTCAAAAAGGGTTTCTTCACCCCGGGAAGTTAATTAAATACCATTTGGAGGCATTTAATGTTCGAGCAAAAACGGCTGATTTTCGACAAAAGAGATAACACCCCCCCATTACGTCATGCTTCAGAAATGTGGAAAATGGTCCGTTTTCAAATGTTTTATTTTTGAACGTCAGTTCACATTTGTAGGTGGATCATCAGTGTTAGAGCTAAAATTAGCATGTTTAAAGTGATTTTCATGCTTCCAGGGGCCCAAAACACAAGATTTATGGAATGGTTAAAAGTGCATGAAAATGGCCAATTTACTCACTCTGAGTTCTCAAAAAGGGTTTCTTCACCCCGGGAAGTTAATTAAATACCATTTGGAGGCATTTAATGTTCGAGCAAAAACGGCTGATTTTCGACAAAAGAGATAACACCCCCCCATTACGTCATGCTTCAGAAATGTGGAAAATGGTCCGTTTTCAAATGTTTTATTTTTGAACGTCAGTTCACATTTGTAGGTGGATCATCAGTGTTAGAGCTAAAATTAGCATGTTTAAAGTGATTTTCATGCTTCCAGGGGCCCAAAACACAAGATTTATGGAATGGTTAAAAGTGCATGAAAATGGCCAATTTACTCACTCTGAGTTCTCAAAAAGGGTTTCTTCACCCCGGGAAGTTAATTAAATACCATTTGGAGGCATTTAATGTTCGAGCAAAAACGGCTGATTTTCGACAAAAGAGATAACACCCCCCCATTACGTCATGCTTCAGAAATGTGGAAAATGGTCCGTTTTCACATGTTTTATTTTTGAACGTCAGTTCACATTTGTAGGTGGATCATCAGTGTTAGAGCTAAAATTAGCATGTTTAAAGTGATTTTCATGCTTCCAGGGGCCCAAAACACAAGATTTATGGAATGGTTAAAAGTGCATGAAAATGGCCAATTTACTCACTCTGAGTTCTCAAAAAGGGTTTCTTCACCCCGGGAAGTTAATTAAATACCATTTGGAGGCATTTAATGTTCGAGCAAAAACGGCTGATTTTCGACAAAAGAGATAACACCCCCCCATTACGTCATGCTTCAGAAATGTGGAAAATGGTCCGTTTTCAAATGTTTTATTTTTGAACGTCAGTTTACATTTGTAGGTGGATCATCAGTGTTAGAGCTAAAATTAGCATGTTTAAAGTGATTTTCATGCTTCCAGGGGCTCGGGAAGTTAATTAAATACCATTTGGAGGCATTTAATGTTCGAGCAAAAACGGCTGATTTTCGACAAAAGAGATAACACCCCCCCATTACGTCATGCTTCAGAAATGTGTAAAATGGTCCGTTTTCAAATGTTTTATTTTTGAACGTCAGTTCACATTTGTAGGTGGATCATCAGTGTTAGAGCTAAAATTAGCATGTTTAAAGTGATTTTCATGCTTCCAGGGGCTCGGGAAGTTAATTAAATACCATTTGGAGGCATTTAATGTTCGAGCAAAAACGGCTGATTTTCGACAAAAGAGATAACACCCCCCCATTACGTCATGCTTCAGAAATGTGGAAAATGGTCCGTTTTCAAATGTTTTATTTTTGAACGTCAGTTCACATTTGTAGGTGGATCATCAGTGTTAGAGCTAAAATTAGCATGTTTAAAGTGATTTTCATGCTTCCAGGGGCCCAAAACACAAGATTTATGGAATGGTTAAAAGTGCATGAAAATGGCCAATTTACTCACTCTGAGTTCTCAAAAAGGGTTTCTTCACCCCGGGAAGTTAATTAAATACCATTTGGAGGCATTTAATGTTCGAGCAAAAACGGCTGATTTTCGACAAAAGAGATAACACCCCCCCATTACGTCATGCTTCAGAAATGTGGAAAATGGTCCGTTTTCAAATGTTTTATTTTTGAACGTCAGTTCACATTTGTAGGTGGATCATCAGTGTTAGAGCTAAAATTAGCATGTTTAAAGTGATTTTCATGCTTCCAGGGGCCCAAAACACAAGATTTATGGAATGGTTAAAAGTGCATGAAATTGGCCAATTTACTCACTCTGAGTTCTCAAAAAGGGTTTCTTCACCCCGGGAAGTTAATTAAATACCATTTGGAGGCATTTAATGTTCGAGCAAAAACGGCTGATTTTCGACAAAAGAGATAACACCCCCCCATTACGTCATGCTTCAGAAATGTGGAAAATGGTCCGTTTTCAAATGTTTTATTTTTGAACGTCAGTTCACATTTGTAGGTGGATCATCAGTGTTAGAGCTAAAATTAGCATGTTTAAAGTGATTTTCATGCTTCCAGGGGCCCAAAACACAAGATTTATGGAATGGTTAAAAGTGCATGAAAATGGCCAATTTACTCACTCTGAGTTCTCAAAAAGGGTCTCTTCACCCCGGGAAGTTAATTAAATACCATTTGGAGGCATTTAATGTTCGAGCAAAAACGGCTGATTTTCGACAAAAGAGATAACACCCCCCCATTACGTCATGCTTCAGAAATGTGGAAAATGGTCCGTTTTCAAATGTTTTATTTTTGAACGTCAGTTCACATTTGTAGGTGGATCATCAGTGTTAGAGCTAAAATTAGCATGTTTAAAGTGATTTTCATGCTTCCAGGGGCTCGGGAAGTTAATTAAATACCATTTGGAGGCATTTAATGTTCGAGCAAAAACGGCTGATTTTCGACAAAAGAGATAACACCCCCCCATTACGTCATGCTTCAGAAATGTGGAAAATGGTCCGTTTTCAAATGTTTTATTTTTGAACGTCAGTTCACATTTGTAGGTGGATCATCAGTGTTAGAGCTAAAATTAGCATGTTTAAAGTGATTTTCATGCTTCCAGGGGCTCGGGAAGTTAATTAAATACCATTTGGAGGCATTTAATGTTCGAGCAAAAACGGCTGATTTTCGACAAAAGAGATAACACCCCCCCATTACGTCATGCTTCAGAAATGTGGAAAATGGTCCGTTTTCAAATGTTTTATTTTTGAACGTCAGTTCACATTTGTAGGTGGATCATCAGTGTTAGAGCTAAAATTAGCATGTTTAAAGTGATTTTCATGCTTCCAGGGGCCCAAAACACAAGATTTATGGAATGGTTAAAAGTGCATGAAAATGGCCAATTTACTCACTCTGAGTTCTCAAAAAGGGTTTCTTCACCCCGGGAAGTTAATTAAATACCATTTGGAGGCATTTAATGTTCGAGCAAAAACGGCTGATTTTCGACAAAAGAGATAACACCCCCCCATTACGTCATGCTTCAGAAATGTGGAAAATGGTCCGTTTTCAAATGTTTTATTTTTGAACGTCAGTTCACATTTGTAGGTGGATCATCAGTGTTAGAGCTAAAATTAGCATGTTTAAAGTGATTTTCATGCTTCCAGGGGCCCAAAACACAAGATTTATGGAATGGTTAAAAGTGCATGAAAATGGCCAATTTACTCACTCTGAGTTCTCAAAAAGGGTTTCTTCACCCCGGGAAGTTAATTAAATACCATTTGGAGGCATTTAATGTTCGAGCAAAAACGGCTGATTTTCGACAAAAGAGATAACACCCCCCCATTACGTCATGCTTCAGAAATGTGGAAAATGGTCCGTTTTCAAATGTTTTATTTTTGAACGTCAGTTCACATTTGTAGGTGGATCATCAGTGTTAGAGCTAAAATTAGCATGTTTAAAGTGATTTTCATGCTTCCAGGGGCCCAAAACACAAGATTTATGGAATGGTTAAAAGTGCATGAAAATGGCCAATTTACTCACTCTGAGTTCTCAAAAAGGGTTTCTTCACCCCGGGAAGTTAATTAAATACCATTTGGAGGCATTTAATGTTCGAGCAAAAACGGCTGATTTTCGACAAAAGAGATAACACCCCCCCATTACGTCATGCTTCAGAAATGTGGAAAATGGTCCGTTTTCAAATGTTTTATTTTTGAACGTCAGTTCACATTTGTAGGTGGATCATCAGTGTTAGAGCTAAAATTAGCATGTTTAAAGTGATTTTCATGCTTCCAGGGGCTCGGGAAGTTAATTAAATACCATTTGGAGGCATTTAATGTTCGAGCAAAAACGGCTGATTTTCGACAAAAGAGATAACACCCCCCTATTACGTCATGCTTCAGAAATGTGGAAAATGGTCCGTTTTCAAATGTTTTATTTTTGAACGTCAGTTCACATTTGTAGGTGGATCATCAGTGTTAGAGCTAAAATTAGCATGTTTAAAGTGATTTTCATGCTTCCAGGGGCTCGGGAAGTTAATTAAATACCATTTGGAGGCATTTAATGTTCGAGCAAAAACGGCTGATTTTCGACAAAAGAGATAACACCCCCCCATTACGTCATGCTTCAGAAATGTGGAAAATGGTCCGTTTTCAAATGTTTTATTTTTGAACGTCAGTTCACATTTGTAGGTGGATCATCAGTGTTAGAGCTAAAATTAGCATGTTTAAAGTGATTTTCATGCTTCCAGGGGCCCAAAACACAAGATTTATGGAATGGTTAAAAGTGCATGAAAATGGCCAATTTACTCACTCTGAGTTCTCAAAAAGGGTTTCTTCACCCCGGGAAGGTAATTAAATACCATTTGGAGGCATTTAATGTTCGAGCAAAAACGGCTGATTTTCGACAAAAGAGATAACACCCCCCCATTACGTCATGCTTCAGAAATGTGGAAAATGGTCCGTTTTCAAATGTTTTATTTTTGAACGTCAGTTCACATTTGTAGGTGGATCATCAGTGTTAGAGCTAAAATTAGCATGTTTAAAGTGATTTTCATGCTTCCAGGGGCCCAAAACACAAGATTTATGGAATGGTTAAAAGTGCATGAAAATGGCCAATTTACTCACTCTGAGTTCTCAAAAAGGGTTTCTTCACCCCGGGAAGTTAAATAAATACCATTTGGAGGCATTTAATGTTCGAGCAAAAACGGCTGATTTTCGACAAAAGAGATAACACCCCCCCATTACGTCATGCTTCAGAAATGTGGAAAATGGTCAGTTTTCAAATGTTTTATTTTTGAACGTCAGTTCACATTTGTAGGTGGATCATCAGTGTTAGAGCTAAAATTAGCATGTTTAAAGTGATTTTCATGCTTCCAGGGGCTCGGGAAGTTAATTAAATACCATTTGGAGGCATTTAATGTTCGAGCAAAAACGGCTGATTTTCGACAAAAGAGATAACACCCCCCCATTACGTCATGCTTCAGAAATGTGGAAAATGGTCCGTTTTCAAATGTTTTATTTTTGAACGTCAGTTCACATTTGTAGGTGGATCATCAGTGTTAGAGCTAAAATTAGCATGTTTAAAGTGATTTTCATGCTTCCAGGGGCTCGGGAAGTTAATTAAATACCATTTGGAGGCATTTAATGTTCGAGCAAAAACGGCTGATTTTCGACAAAAGAGATAACACCCCCCCATTACGTCATGCTTCAGAAATGTGGAAAATGGTCCGTTTTCAAATGTTTTATTTTTGAACGTCAGTTCACATTTGTAGGTGGATCATCAGTGTTAGAGCTAAAATTAGCATGTTTAAAGTGATTTTCATGCTTCCAGGGGCCCAAAACACAAGATTTATGGAATGGTTAAAAGTGCATGAAAATGGCCAATTTACTCACTCTGAGTTCTCAAAAAGGGTTTCTTCACCCCGGGAAGTTAATTAAATACCATTTGGAGGCATTTAATGTTCGAGCAAAAACGGCTGATTTTCGACAAAAGAGATAACACCCCCCCATTACGTCATGCTTCAGAAATGTGGAAAATGGTCCGTTTTCAAATGTTTTATTTTTGAACGTCAGTTCACATTTGTAGGTGGATCATCAGTGTTAGAGCTAAAATTAGCATGTTTAAAGTGATTTTCATGCTTCCAGGGGCCCAAAACACAAGATTTATGGAATGGTTAAAAGTGCATGAAAATGGCCAATTTACTCACTCTGAGTTCTCAAAAAGGGTTTCTTCACCCCGGGAAGTTAATTAAATACCATTTGGAGGCATTTAATGTTCGAGCAAAAACGGCTGATTTTCGACAAAAGAGATAACACCCCCCCATTACGTCATGCTTCAGAAATGTGGAAAATGGTCCGTTTTCAAATGTTTTATTTTTGAACGTCAGTTCACATTTGTAGGTGGATCATCAGTGTTAGAGCTAAAATTAGCATGTTTAAAGTGATTTTCATGCTTCCAGGGGCCCAAAACACAAGATTTATGGAATGGTTAAAAGTGCATGAAAATGGCCAATTTACTCACTCTGAGTTCTCAAAAAGGGTTTCTTCACCCCGGGAAGTTAATTAAATACCATTTGGAGGCATTTAATGTTCGAGCAAAAACGGCTGATTTTCGACAAAAGAGATAACACCCCCCCATTACGTCATGCTTCAGAAATGTGGAAAATGGTCCGTTTTCAAATGTTTTATTTTTGAACGTCAGTTCACATTTGTAGGTGGATCATCAGTGTTAGAGCTAAAATTAGCATGTTTAAAGTGATTTTCATGCTTCCAGGGGCTCGGGAAGTTAATTAAATACCATTTGGAGGCATTTAATGTTCGAGCAAAAACGGCTGATTTTCGACAAAAGAGATAACACCCCCCCATTACGTCATGCTTCAGAAATGTGGAAAATGGTCCGTTTTCAAATGTTTTATTTTTGAACGTCAGTTCACATTTGTAGGTGGATCATCAGTGTTAGAGCTAAAATTAGCATGTTTAAAGTGATTTTCATGCTTCCAGGGGCTCGGGAAGTTAATTAAATACCATTTGGAGGCATTTAATGTTCGAGCAAAAACGGCTGATTTTCGACAAAAGAGATAACACCCCCCCATTACGTCATGCTTCAGAAATGTGGAAAATGGTCCGTTTTCAAATGTTTTATTTTTGAACGTCAGTTCACATTTGTAGGTGGATCATCAGTGTTAGAGCTAAAATTAGCATGTTTAAAGTGATTTTCATGCTTCCAGGGGCTCGGGAAGTTAATTAAATACCATTTGGAGGCATTTAATGTTCGAGCAAAAACGGCTGATTTTCGACAAAAGAGATAACACCCCCCCATTACGTCATGCTTCAGAAATGTGGAAAATGGTCCGTTTTCAAATGTTTTATTTTTGAACGTCAGTTCACATTTGTAGGTGGATCATCAGTGTTAGAGCTAAAATTAGCATGTTTAAAGTGATTTTCATGCTTCCAGGGGCTCGGGAAGTTAATTAAATACCATTTGGAGGCATTTAATGTTCGAGCAAAAACGGCTGATTTTCGACAAAAGAGATAACACCCCCCCATTACGTCATGCTTCAGAAATGTGGAAAATGGTCCGTTTTCAAATGTTTTATTTTTGAACGTCAGTTCACATTTGTAGGTGGATCATCAGTGTTAGAGCTAAAATTAGTATGTTTAAAGTGATTTTCATGCTTCCAGGGGCTCGGGAAGTTAATTAAATACCATTTGGAGGCATTTAATGTTCGAGCAAAAACGGCTGATTTTCGACAAAAGAGATAACACCCCCCCATTACGTCATGCTTCAGAAATGTGGAAAATGGTCCGTTTTCAAATGTTTTATTTTTGAACGTCAGTTCACATTTGTAGGTGGATCATCAGTGTTAGAGCTAAAATTAGCATGTTTAAAGTGATTTTCATGCTTCCAGGGGCTCGGGAAGTTAATTAAATACCATTTGGAGGCATTTAATGTTCGAGCAAAAACGGCTGATTTTCGACAAAAGAGATAACACCCCCCCATTACGTCATGCTTCAGAAATGTGGAAAATGGTCCGTTTTCAAATGTTTTATTTTTGAACGTCAGTTCACATTTGTAGGTGGATCATCAGTGTTAGAGCTAAAATTAGTATGTTTAAAGTGATTTTCATGCTTCCAGGGGCTCGGGAAGTTAATTAAATACCATTTGGAGGCATTTAATGTTCGAGCAAAAACGGCTGATTTTCGACAAAAGAGATAACACCCCCCCATTACGTCATGCTTCAGAAATGTGGAAAATGGTCCGTTTTCAAATGTTTTATTTTTGAACGTCAGTTCACATTTGTAGGTGGATCATCAGTGTTAGAGCTAAAATTAGCATGTTTAAAGTGATTTTCATGCTTCCAGGGGCTCGGGAAGTTAATTAAATACCATTTGGAGGCATTTAATGTTCGAGCAAAAACGGCTGATTTTCGACAAAAGAGATAACACCCCCCCATTACGTCATGCTTCAGAAATGTGGAAAATGGTCCGTTTTCAAATGTTTTATTTTTGAACGTCAGTTCACATTTGTAGGTGGATCATCAGTGTTAGAGCTAAAATTAGCATGTTTAAAGTGATTTTCATGCTTCCAGGGGCTCGGGAAGTTAATTAAATACCATTTGGAGGCATTTAATGTTCGAGCAAAAACGGCTGATTTTCGACAAAAGAGATAACACCCCCCCATTTCGTCATGCTTCAGAAATGTGGAAAATGGTCCGTTTTCAAATGTTTTATTTTTGAACGTCAGTTCACATTTGTAGGTGGATCATCAGTGTTAGAGCTAAAATTAGCATGTTTAAAGTGATTTTCATGCTTCCAGGGGCTCGGGAAGTTAATTAACCTCTTCGCCGCTAATGACAAGGGTAACTCGTCATGAACTTTCCATTGATTTCAATGGAAATTACATTATAGTAGTAAAATAGCCTTAGCAGTAAAGGGGTTAAATACCATTTGGAGGCATTTAATGTTCGAGCAAAAACGGCTGATTTTCGACAAAAGAGATAACACCCCCCATTACGTCATGCTTCAGAAATGTGGAAAATGGTCCGTTTTCAAATGTTTTATTTTTGAACGTCAGTTCACATTTGTAGGTGGATCATCAGTGTTAGAGCTAAAATTAGCATGTTTAAAGTGATTTTCATGCTTCCAGGGGCCCAAAACACAAGATTTATGGAATGGTTAAAAGTGCATGAAAATGGCCAATTTACTCACTCTGAGTTCTCAAAAAGGGTTTCTTCACCCCGGGAAGTTAATTAAATACCATTTGGAGGCATTTAATGTTCGAGCAAAAACGGCTGATTTTCGACAAAAGAGATAACACCCCCCCATTACGTCATGCTTCAGAAATGTGGAAAATGGTCCGTTTTCAAATGTTTTATTTTTGAACGTCAGTTTACATTTGTAGGTGGATCATCAGTGTTAGAGCTAAAATTAGCATGTTTAAAGTGATTTTCATGCTTCCTGCGGCTCGGGAAGTTAATTAAATACCATTTGGAGGCATTTAATGTTCGAGCAAAAACGGCTGATTTTCGACAAAAGAGATAACACCCCCCCATTACTTCATGCTTCAGAAATGTGTAAAATGGTCCGTTTTCAAATGTTTTATTTTTGAACGTCAGTTCACATTTGTAGGTGGATCATCAGTGTTAGAGCTAAAATTAGCATGTTTAAAGTGATTTTCATGCTTCCAGGGGCTCGGGAAGTTAATTAAATACCATTTGGAGGCATTTAATGTTCGAGCAAAAACGGCTGATTTTCGACAAAAGAGATAACACCCCCCCATTACGTCATGCTTCAGAAATGTGGAAAATGGTCCGTTTTCAAATGTTTTATTTTTGAACGTCAGTTCACATTTGTAGGTGGATCATCAGTGTTAGAGCTAAAATTAGCATGTTTAAAGTGATTTTCATGCTTCCAGGGGCCCAAAACACAAGATTTATGGAATGGTTAAAAGTGCATGAAAATGGCCAATTTACTCACTCTGAGTTCTCAAAAAGGGTTTCTTCACCCCGGGAAGTTAATTAAATACCATTTGGAGGCATTCAATGTTCGAGCAAAAACGGCTGATTTTCGACAAAAGAGATAACACCCCCCCATTACGTCATGCTTCAGAAATGTGGAAAATGGTCCGTTTTCAAATGTTTTATTTTTGAACGTCAGTTCACATTTGTAGGTGGATCATCAGTGTTAGAGCTAAAATTAGCATGTTTAAAGTGATTTTCATGCTTCCAGGGGCCCAAAACACAAGATTTATGGAATGGTTAAAAGTGCATGAAAATGGCCAATTTACTCACTCTGAGTTCTCAAAAAGGGTTTCTTCACCCCGGGAAGTTAATTAAATACCATTTGGAGGCATTTAATGTTCGAGCAAAAACGGCTGATTTTCGACAAAAGAGATAACACCCCCCCATTACGTCATGCTTCAGAAATGTGGAAAATGGTCCGTTTTCAAATGTTTTATTTTTGAACGTCAGTTCACATTTGTAGGTGGATCATCAGTGTTAGAGCTAAAATTAGCATGTTTAAAGTGATTTTCATGCTTCCAGGGGCCCAAAACACAAGATTCATGGAATGGTTAAAAGTGCATGAAAATGGCCAATTTACTCACTCTGAGTTCTCAAAAAGGGTTTCTTCACCCCGGGAAGTTAATTAAATACCATTTGGAGGCATTTAATGTTCGAGCAAAAACGGCTGATTTTCGACAAAAGAGATAACACCCCCCCATTACGTCATGCTTCAGAAATGTGGAAAATGGTCCGTTTTCAAATGTTTTATTTTTGAACGTCAGTTCACATTTGTAGGTGGATCATCAGTGTTAGAGCTAAAATTAGCATGTTTAAAGTGATTTTCATGCTTCCAGGGGCTCGGGAAGTTAATTAAATACCATTTGGAGGCATTTAATGTTCGAGCAAAAACGGCTGATTTTCGACAAAAGAGATAACACCCCCCCATTACGTCATGCTTCAGAAATGTGGAAAATGGTCCGTTTTCAAATGTTTTATTTTTGAACGTCAGTTCACATTTGTAGGTGGATCATCAGTGTTAGAGCTAAAATTAGCATGTTTAAAGTGATTTTCATGCTTCCAGGGGCTCGGGAAGTTAATTAAATACCATTTGGAGGCATTTAATGTTCGAGCAAAAACGGCTGATTTTCGACAAAAGAGATAACACCCCCCCATTACGTCATGCTTCAGAAATGTGGAAAATGGTCCGTTTTCAAATGTTTTATTTTTGAACGTCAGTTCACATTTGTAGGTGGATCATCAGTGTTAGAGCTAAAATTAGCATGTTTAAAGTGATTTTCATGCTTCCAGGGGCTCGGGAAGTTAATTAAATACCATTTGGAGGCATTTAATGTTCGAGCAAAAACGGCTGATTTTCGACAAAAGAGATAACACCCCCCCATTACGTCATGCTTCAGAAATGTGGAAAATGGTCCGTTTTCAAATGTTTTATTTTTGAACGTCAGTTCACATTTGTAGGTGGATCATCAGTGTTAGAGCTAAAATTAGCATGTTTAAAGTGATTTTCATGCTTCCAGGGGCCCAAAACACAAGATTTATGGAATGGTTAAAAGTGCATGAAAATGGCCAATTTACTCACTCTGAGTTCTCAAAAAGGGTTTCTTCACCCCGGGAAGTTAATTAAATACCATTTGGAGGCATTTAATGTTCGAGCAAAAACGGCTGATTTTCGACAAAAGAGATAACACCCCCCCATTACGTCATGCTTCAGAAATGTGGAAAATGGTCCGTTTTCAAATGTTTTATTTTTGAACGTCAGTTCACATTTGTAGGTGGATCATCAGTGTTAGAGCTAAAATTAGCATGTTTAAAGTGATTTTCATGCTTCCAGGGGCTCGGGAAGTTAATTAAATACCATTTGGAGGCATTTAATGTTCGAGCAAAAACGGCTGATTTTCGACAAAAGAGATAACACCCCCCCATTACGTCATGCTTCAGAAATGTGGAAAATGGTCCGTTTTCAAATGTTTTATTTTTGAACGTCAGTTCACATTTGTAGGTGGATCATCAGTGTTAGAGCTAAAATTAGCATGTTTAAAGTGATTTTCATGCTTCCAGGGGCTCGGGAAGTTAATTAAATACCATTTGGAGGCATTTAATGTTCGAGCAAAAACGGCTGATTTTCGACAAAAGAGATAACACCCCCCCATTACGTCATGCTTCAGAAATGTGGAAAATGGTCCGTTTTCAAATGTTTTATTTTTGAACGTCAGTTCACATTTGTAGGTGGATCATCAGTGTTAGAGCTAAAATTAGCATGTTTAAAGTGATTTTCATGCTTCCAGGGGCCCAAAACACAAGATTTATGGAATGGTTAAAAGTGCATGAAAATGGCCAATTTACTCACTCTGAGTTCTCAAAAAGGGTTTCTTCACCCCGGGAAGTTAATTAAATACCATTTGGAGGCATTTAATGTTCGAGCAAAAACGGCTGATTTTCGACAAAAGAGATAACACCCCCCATTACGTCATGCTTCAGAAATGTGGAAAATGGTCCGTTTTCAAATGTTTTATTTTTGAACGTCAGTTCACATTTGTAGGTGGATCATCAGTGTTAGAGCTAAAATTAGCATGTTTAAAGTGATTTTCATGCTTCCAGGGGCCCAAAACACAAGATTTATGGAATGGTTAAAAGTGCATGAAAATGGCCAATTTACTCACTCTGAGTTCTCAAAAAGGGTTTCTTCACCCCGGGAAGTTAATTAAATACCATTTGGAGGCATTCAATGTTCGAGCAAAAACGGCTGATTTTCGACAAAAGAGATAACACCCCCCCATTACGTCATGCTTCAGAAATGTGGAAAATGGTCCGTTTTCAAATGTTTTATTTTTGAACGTCAGTTCACATTTGTAGGTGGATCATCAGTGTTAGAGCTAAAATTAGCATGTTTAAAGTGATTTTCATGCTTCCAGGGGCCCAAAACACAAGATTTATGGAATGGTTAAAAGTGCATGAAAATGGCCAATTTACTCACTCTGAGTTCTCAAAAAGGGTTTCTTCACCCCGGGAAGTTAATTAAATACCATTTGGAGGCATTTAATGTTCGAGCAAAAACGGCTGATTTTCGACAAAAGAGATAACACCCCCCCATTACGTCATGCTTCAGAAATGTGGAAAATGGTCCGTTTTCAAATGTTTTATTTTTGAACGTCAGTTCACATTTGTAGGTGGATCATCAGTGTTAGAGCTAAAATTAGCATGTTTAAAGTGATTTTCATGCTTCCAGGGGCCCAAAACACAAGATTTATGGAATGGTTAAAAGTGCATGAAAATGGCCAATTTACTCACTCTGAGTTCTCAAAAAGGGTTTCTTCACCCCGGGAAGTTAATTAAATACCATTTGGAGGCATTTAATGTTCGAGCAAAAACGGCTGATTTTCGACAAAAGAGATAACACCCCCCCATTACGTCATGCTTCAGAAATGTGGAAAATGGTCCATTTTCAAATGTTTTATTTTTGAACGTCAGTTCACATTTGTAGGTGGATCATCAGTGTTAGAGCTAAAATTAGCATGTTTAAAGTGATTTTCA
The DNA here is from genome assembly GCF_964263255.1 of Lissotriton vulgaris. Classification (NCBI taxonomy): domain Eukaryota; kingdom Metazoa; phylum Chordata; class Amphibia; order Caudata; family Salamandridae; genus Lissotriton; species Lissotriton vulgaris. The sequence goes on from NW_028249194.1 coordinate 29,839, forward strand.
TGCTTCCAGGGGCCCAAAACACAAGATTTATGGAATGGTTAAAAGTGCATGAAAATGGCCAATTTACTCACTCTGAGTTCTCAAAAAGGGTTTCTTCACCCCGGGAAGTTAATTAAATACCATTTGGAGGCATTTAATGTTCGAGCAAAAACGGCTGATTTTCGACAAAAGAGATAACACCCCCCCATTACGTCATGCTTCAGAAATGTGGAAAATGGTCCGTTTTCAAATGTTTTATTTTTGAACGTCAGTTCACATTTGTAGGTGGATCATCAGTGTTAGAGCTAAAATTAGCATGTTTAAAGTGATTTTCATGCTTCCAGGGGCCCAAAACACAAGATTTATGGAATGGTTAAAAGTGCATGAAAATGGCCAATTTACTCACTCTGAGTTCTCAAAAAGGGTTTCTTCACCCCGGGAAGTTAATTAAATACCATTTGGAGGCATTTAATGTTCGAGCAAAAACGGCTGATTTTCGACAAAAGAGATAACACCCCCCCATTACGTCATGCTTCAGAAATGTGGAAAATGGTCCGTTTTCAAATGTTTTATTTTTGAACGTCAGTTCACATTTGTAGGTGGATCATCAGTGTTAGAGCTAAAATTAGCATGTTTAAAGTGATTTTCATGCTTCCAGGGGCTCGGGAAGTTAATTAAATACCATTTGGAGGCATTTAATGTTCGAGCAAAAACGGCTGATTTTCGACAAAAGAGATAACACCCCCCCATTACGTCATGCTTCAGAAATGTGGAAAATGGTCCGTTTTCAAATGTTTTATTTTTGAACGTCAGTTCACATTTGTAGGTGGATCATCAGTGTTAGAGCTAAAATTAGCATGTTTAAAGTGATTTTCATGCTTCCAGGGGCCCAAAACACAAGATTTATGGAATGGTTAAAAGTGCATGAAAATGGCCAATTTACTCACTCTGAGTTCTCAAAAAGGGTTTCTTCACCCCGGGAAGTTAATTAAATACCATTTGGAGGCATTTAATGTTCGAGCAAAAACGGCTGATTTTCGACAAAAGAGATAACACCCCCCCATTACGTCATGCTTCAGAAATGTGGAAAATGGTCCGTTTTCAAATGTTTTATTTTTGAACGTCAGTTCACATTTGTAGGTGGATCATCAGTGTTAGAGCTAAAATTAGCATGTTTAAAGTGATTTTCATGCTTCCAGGGGCCCAAAACACAAGATTTATGGAATGGTTAAAAGTGCATGAAAATGGCCAATTTACTCACTCTGAGTTCTCAAAAAGGGTTTCTTCACCCCGGGAAGTTAAATAAATACCATTTGGAGGCATTTAATGTTCGAGCAAAAACGGCTGATTTTCGACAAAAGAGATAACACCCCCCCATTACGTCATGCTTCAGAAATGTGGAAAATGGTCAGTTTTCAAATGTTTTATTTTTGAACGTCAGTTCACATTTGTAGGTGGATCATCAGTGTTAGAGCTAAAATTAGCATGTTTAAAGTGATTTTCATGCTTCCAGGGGCTCGGGAAGTTAATTAAATACCATTTGGAGGCATTTAATGTTCGAGCAAAAACGGCTGATTTTCGACAAAAGAGATAACACCCCCCCATTACGTCATGCTTCAGAAATGTGGAAAATGGTCCGTTTTCAAATGTTTTATTTTTGAACGTCAGTTCACATTTGTAGGTGGATCATCAGTGTTAGAGCTAAAATTAGCATGTTTAAAGTGATTTTCATGCTTCCAGGGGCTCGGGAAGTTAATTAAATACCATTTGGAGGCATTTAATGTTCGAGCAAAAACGGCTGATTTTCGACAAAAGAGATAACACCCCCCCATTACGTCATGCTTCAGAAATGTGGAAAATGGTCAGTTTTCAAATGTTTTATTTTTGAACGTCAGTTCACATTTGTAGGTGGATCATCAGTGTTAGAGCTAAAATTAGCATGTTTAAAGTGATTTTCATGCTTCCAGGGGCCCAAAACACAAGATTTATGGAATGGTTAAAAGTGCATGAAAATGGCCAATTTACTCACTCTGAGTTCTCAAAAAGGGTTTCTTCACCCCGGGAAGTTAATTAAATACCATTTGGAGGCATTTAATGTTCGAGCAAAAACGGCTGATTTTCGACAAAAGAGATAACACCCCCCCATTACGTCATGCTTCAGAAATGTGGAAAATGGTCCGTTTTCAAATGTTTTATTTTTGAACGTCAGTTCACATTTGTAGGTGGATCATCAGTGTTAGAGCTAAAATTAGCATGTTTAAAGTGATTTTCATGCTTCCAGGGGCCCAAAACACAAGATTTATGGAATGGTTAAAAGTGCATGAAAATGGCCAATTTACTCACTCTGAGTTCTCAAAAAGGGTTTCTTCACCCCGGGAAGTTAATTAAATACCATTTGGAGGCATTTAATGTTCGAGCAAAAACGGCTGATTTTCGAAAAGAGATAACACCCCCCCATTACGTCATGCTTCAGAAATGTGGAAAATGGGTCCGTTTTCAAATGTTTTATTTTTGAACGTCAGTTCACATTTGTAGGTGGATCATCAGTGTTAGAGCTAAAATTAGCATGTTTAAAGTTGATTTTCATGCTTCAGGGGCCCAAAACACAAGATTTATGGAATGGTTAAAAGTGCATGAAAATGGCCAATTTACTCACTCTGAGTTCTCAAAAAGGGTTTCTTCACCCCGGGAAGTTAATTAAATACCATTTGGAGGCATTTAATGTTCGAGCAAAAACGGCTGATTTTCGACAAAAGAGATAACACCCCCCCATTACGTCATGCTTCAGAAATGTGGAAAATGGTCCGTTTTCAAATGTTTTATTTTTGAACGTCAGTTCACATTTGTAGGTGGATCATCAGTGTTAGAGCTAAAATTAGCATGTTTAACGTGATTTTCATGCTTCCAGGGGCTCGGGAAGTTAATTAAATACCATTTGGAGGCATTTAATGTTCGAGCAAAAACGGCTGATTTTCGACAAAAGAGATAACACCCCCCCATTACGTCATGCTTCAGAAATGTGGAAAATGGTCCGTTTTCAAATGTTTTATTTTTGAACGTCAGTTCACATTTGTAGGTGGATCATCAGTGTTAGAGCTAAAATTAGCATGTTTAAAGTGATTTTCATGCTTCCAGGGGCTCGGGAAGTTAATTAAATACCATTTGGAGGCATTTAATGTTCGAGCAAAAACGGCTGATTTTCGACAAAAGAGATAACACCCCCCCATTACGTCATGCTTCAGAAATGTGGAAAATGGTCCGTTTTCAAATGTTTTATTTTTGAACGTCAGTTCACATTTGTAGGTGGATCATCAGTGTTAGAGCTAAAATTAGCATGTTTAAAGTGATTTTCATGCTTCCAGGGGCTCGGGAAGTTAATTAAATACCATTTGGAGGCATTTAATGTTCGAGCAAAAACGGCTGATTTTCGACAAAAGAGATAACACCCCCCCATTACGTCATGCTTCAGTAATGTGGAAAATGGTCCCGTTTTCAAATGTTTTATTTTTGAACGTCAGTTCACATTTGTAGGTGGATCATCAGTGTTAGAGCTAAAATTAGCATGTTTAAAGTGATTTTCATGCTTCCAGGGGCTCGGGAAGTTAATTAAATACCATTTGGAGGCATTTAATGTTCGAGCAAAAACGGCTGATTTTCGACAAAACACCCCCCCATTACGTCATGCTTCAGAAATGTGGAAAATGGTCCGTTTTCAAATGTTTTATTTTTGAACGTCAGTTCACATTTGTAGGTGGATCATCAGTGTTAGAGCTAAAATTAGCATGTTTAAAGTGATTTTCATGCTTCCAGGGGCTCGGGAAGTTAATTAAATACCATTTGGAGGCATTTAATGTTCGAGCAAAAACGGCTGATTTTCGACAAATGAGCTAAGAGATAACACCCCCCCATTACGTCATGCTTCAGAAATGTGGAAAATGGTCCGTTTTCAAATGTTTTATTTTTGAACGTCAGTTCACATTTGTAGGTGGATCATCAGTGTTAGAGCTAAAATTAGCATGTTTAAAGTGATTTTCATGCTTCCAGGGGCTCGGGAAGTTAATTAAATACCATTTGGAGGCATTTAATGTTCGAGCAAAAACGGCTGATTTTCGACAAAAGAGATAACACCCCCCCATTACGTCATGCTTCAGAAATGTGGAAAATGGTCCGTTTTCAAATGTTTTATTTTTGAACGTCAGTTCACATTTGTAGGTGGATCATCAGTGTTAGAGCTAAAATTAGCATGTTTAAAGTGATTTTCATGCTTCCAGGGGCTCGGGAAGTTAATTAAATACCATTTGGAGGCATTTAATGTTCGAGCAAAAACGGCTGATTTTCGACAAAAGAGATAACACCCCCCCATTACGTCATGCTTCAGAAATGTGGAAAATGGTCCGTTTTCAAATGTTTTATTTTTGAACGTCAGTTCACATTTGTAGGTGGATCATCAGTGTTAGAGCTAAAATTAGCATGTTTAAAGTGATTTTCATGCTTCCAGGGGCTCGGGAAGTTAATTAAATACCATTTGGAGGCATTTAATGTTCGAGCAAAAACGGCTGATTTTCGACAAAAGAGATAACACCCCCCCATTACGTCATGCTTCAGAAATGTGGAAAATGGTCCGTTTTCAAATGTTTTATTTTTGAACGTCAGTTCACATTTGTAGGTGGATCATCAGTGTTAGAGCTAAAATTAGCATGTTTAAAGTGATTTTCATGCTTCCAGGGGCTCGGGAAGTTAATTAAATACCATTTGGAGGCATTTAATGTTCGAGCAAAAACGGCTGATTTTCGACAAAAGAGATAACACCCCCCCATTACGTCATGCTTCAGAAATGTGGAAAATGGTCCGTTTTCAAATGTTTTATTTTTGAACGTCAGTTCACATTTGTAGGTGGATCATCAGTGTTAGAGCTAAAATTAGCATGTTTAAAGTGATTTTCATGCTTCCAGGGGCTCGGGAAGTTAATTAAATACCATTTGGAGGCATTTAATGTTCGAGCAAAAACGGCTGATTTTCGACAAAAGAGATAACACCCCCCCATTACGTCATGCTTCAGAAATGTGGAAAATGGTCCGTTTTCAAATGTTTTATTTTTGAACGTCAGTTCACATTTGTAGGTGGATCATCAGTGTTAGAGCTAAAATTTGCATGTTTAAAGTGATTTTCATGCTTCCAGGGGCCCAAAACACAAGATTTATGGAATGGTTAAAAGTGCATGAAAATGGCCAATTTACTCACTCTGAGTTCTCAAAAAGGGTTTCTTCACCCCGGGAAGTTAATTAAATACCATTTGGAGGCATTCAATGTTCGAGCAAAAACGGCTGATTTTCGACAAAAGAGATAACACCCCCCCATTACGTCATGCTTCAGAAATGTGGAAAATGGTCCGTTTTCAAATGTTTTATTTTTGAACGTCAGTTCACATTTGTAGGTGGATCATCAGTGTTAGAGCTAAAATTAGCATGTTTAAAGTGATTTTCATGCTTCCAGGGGCCCAAAACACAAGATTTATGGAATGGTTAAAAGTGCATGAAAATGGCCAATTTACTCACTCTGAGTTCTCAAAAAGGGTTTCTTCACCCCGGGAAGTTAATTAAATACCATTTGGAGGCATTTAATGTTCGAGCAAAAACGGCTGATTTTCGACAAAAGAGATAACACCCCCCCATTACGTCATGCTTCAGAAATGTGGAAAATGGTCCGTTTTCAAATGTTTTATTTTTGAACGTCAGTTCACATTTGTAGGTGGATCATCAGTGTTAGAGCTAAAATTAGCATGTTTAAAGTGATTTTCATGCTTCCAGGGGCCCAAAACACAAGATTTATGGAATGGTTAAAAGTGCATGAAAATGGCCAATTTACTCACTCTGAGTTCTCAAAAAGGGTTTCTTCACCCCGGGAAGTTAATTAAATACCATTTGGAGGCATTTAATGTTCGAGCAAAAACGGCTGATTTTCGACAAAAGAGATAACACCCCCCCATTACGTCATGCTTCAGAAATGTGGAAAATGGTCCGTTTTCAAATGTTTTATTTTTGAACGTCAGTTCACATTTGTAGGTGGATCATCAGTGTTAGAGCTAAAATTAGCATGTTTAAAGTGATTTTCATGCTTCCAGGGGCTCGGGAAGTTAATTAAATACCATTTGGAGGCATTTAATGTTCGAGCAAAAACGGCTGATTTTCGACAAAAGAGATAACACCCCCCCATTACGTCATGCTTCAGAAATGTGGAAAATGGTCCGTTTTCAAATGTTTTATTTTTGAACGTCAGTTCACATTTGTAGGTGGATCATCAGTGTTAGAGCTAAAATTAGCATGTTTAAAGTGATTTTCATGCTTCCAGGGGCTCGGGAAGTTAATTAAATACCATTTGGAGGCATTTAATGTTCGAGCAAAAACGGCTGATTTTCGACAAAAGAGATAACACCCCCCCATTACGTCATGCTTCAGAAATGTGGAAAATGGTCCGTTTTCAAATGTTTTATTTTTGAACGTCAGTTCACATTTGTAGGTGGATCATCAGTGTTAGAGCTAAAATTAGCATGTTTAAAGTGATTTTCATGCTTCCAGGGGCTCGGGAAGTTAATTAAATACCATTTGGAGGCATTTAATGTTCGAGCAAAAACGGCTGATTTTCGACAAAAGAGATAACACCCCCCCATTACGTCATGCTTCAGAAATGTGGAAAATGGTCCGTTTTCAAATGTTTTATTTTTGAACGTCAGTTCACATTTGTAGGTGGATCATCAGTGTTAGAGCTAAAATTAGCATGTTTAAAGTGATTTTCATGCTTCCAGGGGCCCAAAACACAAGATTTATGGAATGGTTAAAAGTGCATGAAAATGGCCAATTTACTCACTCTGAGTTTCAAAAAGGGTTTCTTCACCCCGGGAAGTTAATTAAATACCATTTGGAGGCATTTAATGTTCGAGCAAAAACGGCTGATTTTCGACAAAAGAGATAACACCCCCCCATTACGTCATGCTTCAGAAATGTGGAAAATGGTCCGTTTTCAAATGTTTTATTTTTGAACGTCAGTTCACATTTGTAGGTGGATCATCAGTGTTAGAGCTAAAATTAGCATGTTTAAAGTGATTTTCATGCTTCCAGGGGCTCGGGAAGTTAATTAAATACCATTTGGAGGCATTTAATGTTCGAGCAAAAACGGCTGATTTTCGACAAAAGAGATAACACCCCCCCCCATTACGCCATGCTTCAGAAATGTGGAAAATGGTCCGTTTTCAAATGTTTTATTTTTGAACGTCAGTTCACATTTGTAGGTGGATCATCAGTGTTAGAGCTAAAATTAGCATGTTTAAAGTGATTTTCATGCTTCCAGGGGCTCGGGAAGTTAATTAAATACCATTTGGAGGCATTTAATGTTCGAGCAAAAACGGCTGATTTTCGACAAAAGAGATAACACCCCCCCATTACGTCATGCTTCAGAAATGTGGAAAATGGTCCGTTTTCAAATGTTTTATTTTTGAACGTCAGTTCACATTTGTAGGTGGATCATCAGTGTTAGAGCTAAAATTAGCATGTTTAAAGTGATTTTCATGCTTCCAGGGGCTCGGGAAGTTAATTAAATACCATTTGGAGGCATTTAATGTTCGAGCAAAAACGGCTGATTTTCGACAAAAGAGATAACACCCCCCCATTACGTCATGCTTCAGAAATGTGGAAAATGGTCCGTTTTCAAATGTTTTATTTTTGAACGTCAGTTCACATTTGTAGGTGGATCATCAGTGTTAGAGCTAAAATTAGCATGTTTAAAGTGATTTTCATGCTTCCAGGGGCTCGGGAAGTTAATTAAATACCATTTGGAGGCATTTAATGTTCGAGCAAAAACGGCTGATTTTCGACAAAAGAGATAACACCCCCCCATTACGTCATGCTTCAGAAATGTGGAAAATGGTCCGTTTTCAAATGTTTTATTTTTGAACGTCAGTTCACATTTGTAGGTGGATCATCAGTGTTAGAGCTAAAATTAGCATGTTTAAAGTGATTTTCATGCTTCCAGGGGCTCGGGAAGTTAATTAAATACCATTTGGAGGCATTTAATGTTCGAGCAAAAACGGCTGATTTTCGACAAAAGAGATAACACCCCCCCATTACGTCATGCTTCAGAAATGTGGAAAATGGTCCGTTTTCAAATGTTTTATTTTTGAACGTCAGTTCACATTTGTAGGTGGATCATCAGTGTTAGAGCTAAAATTAGCATGTTTAAAGTGATTTTCATGCTTCCAGGGGCTCGGGAAGTTAATTAAATACCATTTGGAGGCATTTAATGTTCGAGCAAAAACGGCTGATTTTCGACAAAAGAGATAACACCCCCCCATTACGTCATGCTTCAGAAATGTGGAAAATGGTCCGTTTTCAAATGTTTTATTTTTGAACGTCAGTTCACATTTGTAGGTGGATCATCAGTGTTAGAGCTAAAATTAGCATGTTTAAAGTGATTTTCATGCTTCCAGGGGCTCGGGAAGTTAATTAAATACCATTTGGAGGCATTTAATGTTCGAGCAAAAACGGCTGATTTTCGACAAAAGAGATAACACCCCCCCATTACGTCATGCTTCAGAAATGTGGAAAATGGTCCGTTTTCAAATGTTTTATTTTTGAACGTCAGTTCACATTTGTAGGTGGATCATCAGTGTTAGAGCTAAAATTAGCATGTTTAAAGTGATTTTCATGCTTCCAGGGGCTCGGGAAGTTAATTAAATACCATTTGGAGGCATTTAATGTTCGAGCAAAAACGGCTGATTTTCGACAAAAGAGATAACACCCCCCCATTACGTCATGCTTCAGAAATGTGGAAAATGGTCCGTTTTCAAATGTTTTATTTTTGAACGTCAGTTCACATTTGTAGGTGGATCATCAGTGTTAGAGCTAAAATTAGCATGTTTAAAGTCATTTTCATGCTTCCAGGGGCCCAAAACACAAGATTTATGGAATGGTTAAAAGTGCATGAAAATGGCCAATTTACTCACTCTGAGTTCTCAAAAAGGGTTTCTTCACCCCGGGAAGTTAATTAAATACCATTTGGAGGCATTTAATGTTCGAGCAAAAACGGCTGATTTTCGACAAAAGAGATAACACCCCCCCATTACGTCATGCTTCAGAAATGTGGAAAATGGTCCGTTTTCAAATGTTTTATTTTTGAACGTCAGTTCACATTTGTAGGTGGATCATCAGTGTTAGAGCTAAAATTAGCATGTTTAAAGTGATTTTCATGCTTCCAGGGGCTCAGGAAGTTAATTAAATACCATTTGGAGGCATTTAATGTTCGAGCAAAAACGGCTGATTTTCGACAAAAGAGATAACACCCCCCCCATTACGTCATGCTTCAGAAATGTGGAAAATGGTCCGTTTTCAAATGTTTTATTTTTGAACGTCAGTTCACATTTGTAGGTGGATCATCAGTGTTAGAGCTAAAATTAGCATGTTTAAAGTGATTTTCATGCTTCCAGGGGCTCGGGAAGTTAATTAAATACCATTTGGAGGCATTTAATGTTCGAGCAAAAACGGCTGATTTTCGACAAAAGAGATAACACCCCCCCATTACGTCATGCTTCAGAAATGTGGAAAATGGTCCGTTTTCAAATGTTTTATTTTTGAACGTCAGTTCACATTTGTAGGTGGATCATCAGTGTTAGAGCTAAAATTAGCATGTTTAAAGTGATTTTCATGCTTCCAGGGGCTCGGGAAGTTAATTAAATACCATTTGGAGGCATTTAATGTTCGAGCAAAAACGGCTGATTTTCGACAAAAGAGATAACACCCCCCCATTACGTCATGCTTCAGAAATGTGGAAAATGGTCCGTTTTCAAATGTTTTATTTTTGAACGTCAGTTCACATTTGTAGGTGGATCATCAGTGTTAGAGCTAAAATTAGCATGTTTAAAGTGATTTTCATGCTTCCAGGGGCTCGGGAAGTTAATTAAATACCATTTGGAGGCATTTAATGTTCGAGCAAAAACGGCTGATTTTCGACAAAAGAGATAACACCCCCCCATTACGTCATGCTTCAGAAATGTGGAAAATGGTCCGTTTTCAAATGTTTTATTTTTGAACGTCAGTTCACATTTGTAGGTGGATCATCAGTGTTAGAGCTAAAATTAGCATGTTTAAAGTGATTTTCATGCTTCCAGGGGCTCGGGAAGTTAATTAAATACCATTTGGAGGCATTTAATGTTCGAGCAAAAACGGCTGATTTTCGACAAAAGAGATAACACCCCCCCATTACGTCATGCTTCAGAAATGTGGAAAATGGTCCGTTTTCAAATGTTTTATTTTTGAACGTCAGTTCACATTTGTAGGTGGATCATCAGTGTTAGAGCTAAAATTAGCATGTTTAAAGTGATTTTCATGCTTCCAGGGGCTCGGGAAGTTAATTAAATACCATTTGGAGGCATTTAATGTTCGAGCAAAAACGGCTGATTTTCGACAAAAGAGATAACACCCCCCCATTACGTCATGCTTCAGAAATGTGGAAAATGGTCCGTTTTCAAATGTTTTATTTTTGAACGTCAGTTCACATTTGTAGGTGGATCATCAGTGTTAGAGCTAAAATTAGCATGTTTAAAGTGATTTTCATGCTTCCAGGGGCTCGGGAAGTTAATTAAATACCATTTGGAGGCATTTAATGTTCGAGCAAAAACGGCTGATTTTCGACAAAAGAGATAACACCCCCCCATTACGTCATGCTTCAGAAATGTGGAAAATGGTCCGTTTTCAAATGTTTTATTTTTGAACGTCAGTTCACATTTGTAGGTGGATCATCAGTGTTAGAGCTAAAATTAGCATGTTTAAAGTGATTTTCATGCTTCCAGGGGCTCGGGAAGTTAATTAAATACCATTTGGAGGCATTTAATGTTCGAGCAAAAACGACTGATTTTCGACAAAAGAGATAACACCCCCCCATTACGTCATGCTTCAGAAATGTGGAAAATGGCTCGTTTTCAAATGTTTTATTTTTGAACGTCAGTTCACATTTGTAGGTGGATCATCAGTGTTAGAGCTAAAATTAGCATGCTTAAAGTGATTTTCATGCTTCCAGGGGCTCGGGAAGTTAATTAAATACCATTTGGAGGCATTTAATGTTCGAGCAAAAACGGCTGATTTTCGACAAAAGAGATAACACCCCCCCATTACGTCATGCTTCAGAAATGTGGAAAATGGTCCGTTTTCAAATGTTTTATTTTTGAACGTCAGTTCACATTTGTAGGTGGATCATCAGTGTTAGAGCTAAAATTAGCATGTTTAAAGTGATTTTCATGCTTCCAGGGGCTCGGGAAGTTAATTAAATACCATTTGGAGGCATTTAATGTTCGAGCAAAAACGGCTGATTTTCGACAAAAGAGATAACACCCCCCCATTACGTCATGCTTCAGAAATGTGGAAAATGGTCCGTTTTCAAATGTTTTATTTTTGAACGTCAGTTCACATTTGTAGGTGGATCATCAGTGTTAGAGCTAAAATTAGCATGTTTAAAGTGATTTTCATGCTTCCAGGGGCCCAAAACACAAGATTTATGGAATGGTTAAAAGTGCATGAAAATGGCCAATTTACTCACTCTGAGTTCTCAAAAAGGGTTTCTTCACCCCGGGAAGTTAATTAAATACCATTTGGAGGCATTTAATGTTCGAGCAAAAACGGCTGATTTTCGACAAAAGAGATAACACCCCCCATTACGTCATGCTTCAGAAATGTGGAAAATGGTCCGTTTTCAAATGTTTTATTTTTGAACGTCAGTTCACATTTGTAGGTGGATCATCAGTGTTAGAGCTAAAATTAGCATGTTTAAAGTGATTTTCATGCTTCCAGGGGCTCGGGAAGTTAATTAAATACCATTTGGAGGCATTTAATGTTCGAGCAAAAACGGCTGATTTTCGACAAAAGAGATAACACCCCCCCATTACGTCATGCTTCAGAAATGTGGAAAATGGTCCGTTTTCAAATGTTTTATTTTTGAACGTCAGTTCACATTTGTAGGTGGATCATCAGTGTTAGAGCTAAAATTAGCATGTTTAAAGTGATTTTCATGCTTCCAGGGGCTCGGGAAGTTAATTAAATACCATTTGGAGGCATTTAATGTTCGAGCAAAAACGGCTGATTTTCGACAAAAGAGATAACACCCCCCCATTACGTCATGCTTCAGAAATGTGGAAAATGGTCCGTTTTCAAATGTTTTATTTTTGAACGTCAGTTCACATTTGTAGGTGGATCATCAGTGTTAGAGCTAAAATTAGCATGTTTAAAGTGATTTTCATGCTTCCAGGGGCTCGGGAAGTTAATTAAATACCATTTGGAGGCATTTAATGTTCGAGCAAAAACGGCTGATTTTCGACAAAAGAGATAACACCCCCCCATTACGTCATGCTTCAGAAATGTGGAAAATGGTCCGTTTTCAAATGTTTTATTTTTGAACGTCAGTTCACATTTGTAGGTGGATCATCAGTGTTAGAGCTAAAATTAGCATGTTTAAAGTGATTTTCATGCTTCCAGGGGCCCAAAACACAAGATTTATGGAATGGTTAAAAGTGCATGAAAATGGCCAATTTACTCACTCTGAGTTCTCAAAAAGGGTTTCTTCACCCCGGGAAGTTAATTAAATACCATTTGGAGGCATTTAATGTTCGAGCAAAAACGGCTGATTTTCGACAAAAGAGATAACACCCCCCCCATTACGTCATGCTTCAGAAATGTGGAAAATGGTCCGTTTTCAAATGTTTTATTTTTGAACGTCAGTTCACATTTGTAGGTGGATCATCAGTGTTAGAGCTAAAATTAGCATGTTTAAAGTGATTTTCATGCTTCCAGGGGCTCGGGAAGTTAATTAAATACCATTTGGAGGCATTTAATGTTCGAGCAAAAACGGCTGATTTTCGACAAAAGAGATAACACCCCCCCCATTACGTCATGCTTCAGAAATGTGGAAAATGGTCCGTTTTCAAATGTTTTATTTTTGAACGTCAGTTCACATTTGTAGGTGGATCATCAGTGTTAGAGCTAAAATTAGCATGTTTAAAGTGATTTTCATGCTTCCAGGGGCTCGGGAAGTTAATTAAATACCATTTGGAGGCATTTAATGTTCGAGCAAAAACGGCTGATTTTCGACAAAAGAGATAACACCCCCCCATTACGTCATGCTTCAGAAATGTGGAAAATGGTCCGTTTTCAAATGTTTTATTTTTGAACGTCAGTTCACATTTGTAGGTGGATCATCAGTGTTAGAGCTAAAATTAGCATGTTTAAAGTGATTTTCATGCTTCCAGGGGCTCGGGAAGTTAATTAAATACCATTTGGAGGCATTTAATGTTCGAGCAAAAACGGCTGATTTTCGACAAAAGAGATAACACCCCCCCATTACGTCATGCTTCAGAAATGTGGAAAATGGTCCGTTTTCAAATGTTTCATTTTTGAACGTCAGTTCACATTTGGAGGTGGATCATCAGTGTTAGAGCTAAAATTAGCATGTTTAAAGTGATTTTCATGCTTCCAGGGGCTCGGGAAGTTAATTAAATACCATTTGGAGGCATTTAATGTTCGAGCAAAAACGGCTGATTTTCGACATAAGAGATAACACCCCCCCATTACGTCATGCTTCAGAAATGTGGAAAATGGTCCGTTTTCAAATGTTTTATTTTTGAACGTCAGTTCACATTTGTAGGTGGATCATCAGTGTTAGAGCTCAAATTAGCATGTTTAAAGTGATTTTCATGCTTCCAGGGGCTCGGGAAGTTAATTAAATACCATTTGGAGGCATTTAATGTTCGAGCAAAAACGGCTGATTTTCGACAAAAGAGATAACACCCCCCCATTACGTCATGCTTCAGAAATGTGGAAAATGGTCCGTTTTCAAATGTTTTATTTTTGAACGTCAGTTCACATTTGTAGGTGGATCATCAGTGTTAGAGCTAAAATTAGCATGTTTAAAGTGATTTTCATGCTTCCAGGGGCTCGGGAAGTTAATTAAATACCATTTGGAGGCATTTAATGTTCGAGCAAAAACGGCTGATTTTCGACAAAAGAGATAACACCCCCCCATTACGTCATGCTTCAGAAATGTGGAAAATGGTCCGTTTTCAAATGTTTTATTTTTGAACGTCAGTTCACATTTGTAGGTGGATCATCAGTGTTAGAGCTAAAATTAGCATGTTTAAAGTGATTTTCATGCTTCCAGGGGCTCGGGAAGTTAATTAAATACCATTTGGAGGCATTTAATGTTCGAGCAAAAACGGCTGATTTTCGACAAAAGAGATAACACCCCCCCATTACGTCATGCTTCAGAAATGTGGAAAATGGTCCGTTTTCAAATGTTTTATTTTTGAACGTCAGTTCACATTTGTAGGTGGATCATCAGTGTTAGAGCTAAAATTAGCATGTTTAAAGTGATTTTCATGCTTCCAGGGGCTCGGGAAGTTAATTAAATACCATTTGGAGGCATTTAATGTTCGAGCAAAAACGGCTGATTTTCGACAAAAGAGATAACACCCCCCCATTACGTCATGCTTCAGAAATGTGGAAAATGGTCCGTTTTCAAATGTTTTATTTTTGAACGTCAGTTCACATTTGTAGGTGGATCATCAGTGTTAGAGCTAAAATTAGCATGTTTAAAGTGATTTTCATGCTTCCAGGGGCCCAAAACACAAGATTTATGGAATGGTTAAAAGTGCATGAAAATGGCCAATTTACTCACTCTGAGTTCTCAAAAAGGGTTTCTTCACCCCGGGAAGTTAATTAAATACCATTTGGAGGCATTTAATGTTCGAGCAAAAACGGCTGATTTTCGACAAAAGAGATAACACCCCCCCCATTACGTCATGCTTCAGAAATGTGGAAAATGGTCCGTTTTCAAATGTTTTATTTTTGAACGTCAGTTCACATTTGTAGGTGGATCATCAGTGTTAGAGCTAAAATTAGCATGTTTAAAGTGATTTTCATGCTTCCAGGGGCTCGGGAAGTTAATTAAATACCATTTGGAGGCATTTAATGTTCGAGCAAAAACGGCTGATTTTCGACAAAAGAGATAACACCCCCCCCATTACGTCATGCTTCAGAAATGTGGAAAATGGTCCGTTTTCAAATGTTTTATTTTTGAACGTCAGTTCACATTTGTAGGTGGATCATCAGTGTTAGAGCTAAAATTAGCATGTTTAAAGTGATTTTCATGCTTCCAGGGGCTCGGGAAGTTAATTAAATACCATTTGGAGGCATTTAATGTTCGAGCAAAAACGGCTGATTTTCGACAAAAGAGATAACACCCCCCCATTACGTCATGCTTCAGAAATGTGGAAAATGGTCCGTTTTCAAATGTTTTATTTTTGAACGTCAGTTCACATTTGTAGGTGGATCATCAGTGTTAGAGCTAAAATTAGCATGTTTAAAGTGATTTTCATGCTTCCAGGGGCTCGGGAAGTTAATTAAATACCATTTGGAGGCATTTAATGTTCGAGCAAAAACGGCTGATTTTCGACAAAAGAGATAACACCCCCCCATTACGTCATGCTTCAGAAATGTGGAAAATGGTCCGTTTTCAAATGTTTTATTTTTGAACGTCAGTTCACATTTGGAGGTGGATCATCAGTGTTAGAGCTAAAATTAGCATGTTTAAAGTGATTTTCATGCTTCCAGGGGCTCGGGAAGTTAATTAAATACCATTTGGAGGCATTTAATGTTCGAGCAAAAACGGCTGATTTTCGACATAAGAGATAACACCCCCCCATTACGTCATGCTTCAGAAATGTGGAAAATGGTCCGTTTTCAAATGTTTTATTTTTGAACGTCAGTTCACATTTGTAGGTGGATCATCAGTGTTAGAGCTAAAATTAGCATGTTTAAAGTGATTTTCATGCTTCCAGGGGCTCGGGAAGTTAATTAAATACCATTTGGAGGCATTTAATGTTCGAGCAAAAACGGCTGATTTTCGACAAAAGAGATAACACCCCCCCATTACGTCATGCTTCAGAAATGTGGAAAATGGTCCGTTTTCAAATGTTTTATTTTTGAACGTCAGTTCACATTTGTAGGTGGATCATCAGTGTTAGAGCTAAAATTAGCATGTTTAAAGTGATTTTCATGCTTCCAGGGGCTCGGGAAGTTAATTAAATACCATTTGGAGGCATTTAATGTTCGAGCAAAAACGGCTGATTTTCGACAAAAGAGATAACACCCCCCCATTACGTCATGCTTCAGAAATGTGGAAAATGGTCCGTTTTCAAATGTTTTATTTTTGAACGTCAGTTCACATTTGTAGGTGGATCATCAGTGTTAGAGCTAAAATTAGCATGTTTAAAGTGATTTTCATGCTTCCAGGGGCTCGGGAAGTTAATTAAATACCATTTGGAGGCATTTAATGTTCGAGCAAAAACGGCTGATTTTCGACAAAAGAGATAACACCCCCCCATTACGTCATGCTTCAGAAATGTGGAAAATGGTCCGTTTTCAAATGTTTTATTTTTGAACGTCAGTTCACATTTGTAGGTGGATCATCAGTGTTAGAGCTAAAATTAGCATGTTTAAAGTGATTTTCATGCTTCCAGGGGCTCGGGAAGTTAATTAAATACCATTTGGAGGCATTTAATGTTCGAGCAAAAACGGCTGATTTTCGACAAAAGAGATAACACCCCCCCATTACGTCATGCTTCAGAAATGTGGAAAATGGTCCGTTTTCAAATGTTTTATTTTTGAACGTCAGTTCACATTTGTAGGTGGATCATCAGTGTTAGAGCTAAAATTAGCATGTTTAAAGTGATTTTCATGCTTCCAGGGGCTCGGGAAGTTAATTAAATACCATTTGGAGGCATTTAATGTTCGAGCAAAAACGGCTGATTTTCGACAAAAGAGATAACACCCCCCCATTACGTCATGCTTCAGAAATGTGGAAAATGGTCCGTTTTCAAATGTTTTATTTTTGAACGTCAGTTCACATTTGTAGGTGGATCATCAGTGTTAGAGCTAAAATTAGCATGTTTAAAGTGATTTTCATGCTTCCAGGGGCTCGGGAAGTTAATTAAATACCATTTGGAGGCATTTAATGTTCGAGCAAAAACGGCTGATTTTCGACAAAAGAGATAACACCCCCCCATTACGTCATGCTTCAGAAATGTGGAAAATGGTCCGTTTTCAAATGTTTTATTTTTGAACGTCAGTTCACATTTGTAGGTGGATCATCAGTGTTAGAGCTAAAATTAGCATGTTTAAAGTGATTTTCATGCTTCCAGGGGCTCGGGAAGTTAATTAAATACCATTTGGAGGCATTTAATGTTCGAGCAAAAACGGCTGATTTTCGACAAAAGAGATAACACCCCCCCATTACGTCATGCTTCAGAAATGTGGAAAATGGTCCGTTTTCAAATGTTTTATTTTTGAACGTCAGTTCACATTTGTAGGTGGATCATCAGTGTTAGAGCTAACATTAGCATGTTTAAAGTGATTTTCATGCTTCCAGGGGCTCGGGAAGTTAATTAAATACCATTTGGAGGCATTTAATGTTCAAGCAAAAACGGCTGATTTTCGACAAAAGAGATAACACCCCCCCATTACGTCATGCTTCAGAAATGTGGAAAATGGTCCGTTTTCAAATGTTTTATTTTTGAACGTCAGTTCACATTTGTAGGTGGATCATCAGTGTTAGAGCTAAAATTAGCATGTTTAAAGTGATTTTCATGCTTCCAGGGGCTCGGGAAGTTAATTAAATACCATTTGGAGGCATTTAATGTTCGAGCAAAAACGGCTGATTTTCGACAAAAGAGATAACACCCCCCCATTACGTCATGCTTCAGAAATGTGGAAAATGGTCCGTTTTCAAATGTTTTATTTTTGAACGTCAGTTCACATTTGTAGGTGGATCATCAGTGTTAGAGCTAAAATTAGCATGTTTAAAGTGATTTTCATGCTTCCAGGGGCTCGGGAAGTTAATTAAATACCATTTGGAGGCATTTAATGTTCGAGCAAAAACGGCTGATTTTCGACAAAAGAGATAACACCCCCCCATTACGTCATGCTTCAGAAATGTGGAAAATGGTCCGTTTTCAAATGTTTTATTTTTGAACGTCAGTTCACATTTGTAGGTGGATCATCAGTGTTAGAGCTAAAATTAGCATGTTTAAAGTGATTTTCATGCTTCCAGGGGCTCGGGAAGTTAATTAAATACCATTTGGAGGCATTTAATGTTCGAGCAAAAACGGCTGATTTTCGACAAAAGAGATAACACCCCCCCATTACGTCATGCTTCAGAAATGTGGAAAATGGTCCGTTTTCAAATGTTTTATTTTTGAACGTCAGTTCACATTTGTAGGTGGATCATCAGTGTTAGAGCTAAAATTAGCATGTTTAAAGTGATTTTCATGCTTCCAGGGGCTCGGGAAGTTAATTAAATACCATTTGGAGGCATTTAATGTTCGAGCAAAAACGGCTGATTTTCGACAAAAGAGATAACACCCCCCCATTACGTCATGCTTCAGAAATGTGGAAAATGGTCCGTTTTCAAATGTTTTATTTTTGAACGTCAGTTCACATTTGTAGGTGGATCATCAGTGTTAGAGCTAAAATTAGCATGTTTAAAGTGATTTTCATGCTTCCAGGGGCTCGGGAAGTTAATTAAATACCATTTGGAGGCATTTAATGTTCGAGCAAAAACGGCTGATTTTCGACAAAAGAGATAACACCCCCCCATTACGTCATGCTTCAGAAATGTGGAAAATGGTCCGTTTTCAAATGTTTTATTTTTGAACGTCAGTTCACATTTGTAGGTGGATCATCAGTGTTAGAGCTAAAATTAGCATGTTTAAAGTGATTTTCATGCTTCCAGGGGCTCGGGAAGTTAATTAAATACCATTTGGAGGCATTTAATGTTCGAGCAAAAACGGCTGATTTTCGACAAAAGAGATAACACCCCCCCATTACGTCATGCTTCAGAAATGTGGAAAATGGTCCGTTTTCAAATGTTTTATTTTTGAACGTCAGTTCACATTTGTAGGTGGATCATCAGTGTTAGAGCTAAAATTAGCATGTTTAAAGTGATTTTCATGCTTCCAGGGGCCCAAAACACAAGATTTATGGAATGGTTAAAAGTGCATGAAAATGGCCAATTTACTCACTCTGAGTTCTCAAAAAGGGTTTCTTCACCCCGGGAAGTTAATTAAATACCATTTGGAGGCATTTAATGTTCGAGCAAAAACGGCTGATTTTCGACAAAAGAGATTACACCCCCCCATTACGTCATGCTTCAGAAATGTGGAAAATGGTCCGTTTTCAAATGTTTTATTTTTGAACGTCAGTTCACATTTGTAGGTGGATCATCAGTGTTAGAGCTAAAATTAGCATGTTTAAAGTGATTTTCATGCTTCCAGGGGCTCGGGAAGTTAATTAAATACCATTTGGAGGCATTTAATGTTCGAGCAAAAACGGCTGATTTTCGACAAAAGAGATAACACCCCCCCATTACGTCATGCTTCAGAAATGTGGAAAATGGTCCGTTTTCAAATGTTTTATTTTTGAACGTCAGTTCACATTTGTAGGTGGATCATCAGTGTTAGAGCTAAAATTAGCATGTTTAAAGTGATTTTCATGCTTCCAGGGGCCCAAAACACAAGATTTATGGAATGGTTAAAAGTGCATGAAAATGGCCAATTTACTCACTCTGAGTTCTCAAAAAGGGTTTCTTCACCCCGGGAAGTTAATTAAATACCATTTGGAGGCATTTAATGTTCGAGCAAAAACGGCTGATTTTCGACAAAAGAGATAACACCCCCCAATTACGTCATGCTTCAGAAATGTGGAAAATGGTCCGTTTTCAAATGTTTTATTTTTGAACGTCAGTTCACATTTGTAGGTGGATCATCAGTGTTAGAGCTAAAATTAGCATGTTTAAAGTGATTTTCATGCTTCCAGGGGCCCAAAACACAAGATTTATGGAATGGTTAAAAGTGCATGAAAATGGCCAATTTACTCACTCTGAGTTCTCAAAAAGGGTTTCTTCACCCCGGGAAGTTAATTAAATACCATTTGGAGGCATTTAATGTTCGAGCAAAAACGGCTGATTTTCGACAAAAGAGATAACACCCCCCCATTACGTCATGCTTCAGAAATGTGGAAAATGGTCCGTTTTCAAATGTTTTATTTTTGAACGTCAGTTCACATTTGTAGGTGGATCATCAGTGTTAGAGCTAAAATTAGCATGTTTAAAGTGATTTTCATGCTTCCAGGGGCCCAAAACACAAGATTTATGGAATGGTTAAAAGTGCATGAAAATGGCCAATTTACTCACTCTGAGTTCTCAAAAAGGGTTTCTTCACCCCGGGAAGTTAATTAAATACCATTTGGAGGCATTTAATGTTCGAGCAAAAACGGCTGATTTTCGACAAAAGAGATAACACCCCCCATTACGTCATGCTTCAGAAATGTGGAAAATGGTCCGTTTTCAAATGTTTTATTTTTGAACGTCAGTTCACATTTGTAGGTGGATCATCAGTGTTAGAGCTAAAATTAGCATGTTTAAAGTGATTTTCATGCTTCCAGGGGCCCAAAACACAAGATTTATGGAATGGTTAAAAGTGCATGAAAATGGCCAATTTACTCACTCTGAGTTCTCAAAAAGGGTTTCTTCACCCCGGGAAGTTAATTAAATACCATTTGGAGGCATTTAATGTTCGAGCAAAAACGGCTGATTTTCGACAAAAGAGATAACACCCCCCCATTACGTCATGCTTCAGAAATGTGGAAAATGGTCCGTTTTCAAATGTTTTATTTTTGAACGTCAGTTCACATTTGTAGGTGGATCATCAGTGTTAGAGCTAAAATTAGCATGTTTAAAGTGATTTTCATGCTTCCAGGGGCCCAAAACACAAGATTTATGGAATGGTTAAAAGTGCATGAAAATGGCCAATTTACTCACTCTGAGTTCTCAAAAAGGGTTTCTTCACCCCGGGAAGTTAATTAAATACCATTTGGAGGCATTTAATGTTCGAGCAAAAACGGCTGATTTTCGAAAAAAGAGATAACACCCCCCCATTACGTCATGCTTCAGAAATGTGGAAAATGGTCCGTTTTCAAATGTTTTATTTTTGAACTTCAGTTCACATTTGTAGGTAGATCATCAGTGTTAGAGCTAAAATTAGCATGTTTAAAGTGATTTTCATGCTTCCAGGGGCTCGGGAAGTTAATTAAATACCATTTGGAGGCAATTAATGTTCGAGCAAAAACGGCTGATTTTCGACAAAAGAGATAACACCCCCCCATTACGTCATGCTTCAGAAATGTGGAAAATGGTCCGTTTTCAAATGTTTTATTTTTGAACGTCAGTTCACATTTGTAGGTGGATCATCAGTGTTAGAGCTAAAATTAGCATGTTTAAAGTGATTTTCATGCTTCCAGGGGCTCGGGAAGTTAATTAAATACCATTTGGAGGCATTTAATGTTCGAGCAAAAACGGCAGATTTTCGACAAAAGAGATAACACCCCCCCCATTACGTCATGCTTCAGAAATGTGGAAAATGGTCCGTTTTCAAATGTTTTATTTTTGAACGTCAGTTCACATTTGTAGGTGGATCATCAGTGTTAGAGCTAAAATTAGCATGTTTAAAGTGATTTTCATGCTTCCAGGGGCCCAAAACACAAGATTTATGGAATGGTTAAAAGTGCATGAAAATGGCCAATTTACTCACTCTGAGTTCTCAAAAAGGGTTTCTTCACCCCGGGAAGTTAATTAAATACCATTTGGAGGCATTTAATGTTCGAGCAAGAACGGCTGATTTTCGACAAAAGAGATAACACCCCCCCATTACGTCATGCTTCAGAAATGTGGAAAATGGTCCGTTTTCAAATGTTTTATTTTTGAACGTCAGTTCACATTTGTAGGTGGATCATCAGTGTTAGAGCTAAAATTAGCATGTTTAAAGTGATTTTCATGCTTCCAGGGGCTCGGGAAGTTAATTAAATACCATTTGGAGGCATTTAATGTTCGAGCAAAAACGGCTGATTTTCGACAAAAGAGATAACACCCCCCCATTACGTCATGCTTCAGAAATGTGGAAAATGGTCCGTTTTCAAATGTTTTATTTTTGAACGTCAGTTCACATTTGTAGGTGGATCATCAGTGTTAGAGCTAAAATTAGCATGTTTAAAGTGATTTTCATGCTTCCAGGGGCCCAAAACACAAGATTTATGGAATGGTTAAAAGTGCATGAAAATGGCCAATTTACTCACTCTGAGTTCTCAAAAAGGGTTTCTTCACCCCGGGAAGTTAATTAAATACCATTTGGAGGCATTTAATGTTCGAGCAAAAACGGCTGATTTTCGACAAAAGAGATAACACCCCCCCATTACGTCATGCTTCAGAAATGTGGAAAATGGTCCGTTTTCAAATGTTTTATTTTTGAACGTCAGTTCACATTTGTAGGTGGATCATCAGTGTTAGAGCTAAAATTAGCATGTTTAAAGTGATTTTCATGCTTCCAGGGGCCCAAAACACAAGATTTATGGAATGGTTAAAAGTGCATGAAAATGGCCAATTTACTCACTCTGAGTTCTCAAAAAGGGTTTCTTCACCCCGGGAAGTTAATTAAATACCATTTGGAGCCATTTAATGTTCGAGCAAAAACGGCTGATTTTCGACAAAAGAGATAACACCCCCCCATTACGTCATGCTTCAGAAATGTGGAAAATGGTCCGTTTTCAAATGTTTTATTTTTGAACGTCAGTTCACATTTGTAGGTGGATCATCAGTGTTAGAGCTAAAATTAGCATGTTTAAAGTGATTTTCATGCTTCCAGGGGCTCGGGAAGTTAATTAAATACCATTTGGAGGCATTTAATGTTCGAGCAAAAACGGCTGATTTTCGATAAAAGAGATAACACCCCCCCATTACGTCATGCTTCAGAAATGTGGAAAATGGTCCGTTTTCAAATGTTTTATTTTTGAACGTCAGTTCACATTTGTAGGTGGATCATCAGTGTTAGAGCTAAAATTAGCATGTTTAAAGTGATTTTCATGCTTCCAGGGGCCCAAAACACAAGATTTATGGAATGGTTAAAAGTGCATGAAAATGGCCAATTTACTCACTCTGAGTTCTCAAAAAGGGTTTCTTCACCCCGGGAAGTTAATTAAATACCATTTGGAGGCATTTAATGTTCGAGCAAAAACGGCTGATTTTCGACAAAAGAGATAACACCCCCTCATTACGTCATGCTTCAGAAATGTGGAAAATGGTCCGTTTTCAAATGTTTTATTTTTGAACGTCAGTTCACATTTGTAGGTGGATCATCAGTGTTAGAGCTAAAATTAGCATGTTTAAAGTGATTTTCATGCTTCCAGGGGCCCAAAACACAAGATTTATGGAATGGTTAAAAGTGCATGAAAATGGCCAATTTACTCACTCTGAGTTCTCAAAAAGGGTTTCTTCACCCCGGGAAGTTAATTAAATACCATTTGGAGGCATTTAATGTTCAAGCAAAAACGGCTGATTTTCGACAAAAGAGATAACACCCCCCCATTACGTCATGCTTCAGAAATGTGGAAAATGGTCCGTTTTCAAATGTTTTATTTTTGAACGTCAGTTCACATTTGTAGGTGGATCATCAGTGTTAGAGCTAAAATTAGCATGTTTAAAGTGATTTTCATGCTTCCAGGTGCCCAAAACACAAGATTTATGGAATGGTTAAAAGTGCATGAAAATGGCCAATTTACTCACTCTGAGTTCTCAAAAAGGGTTTCTTCACCCCGGGAAGTTAATTAAATACCATTTGGAGGCATTTAATGTTCGAGCAAAAACGGCTGATTTTCGACAAAAGAGATAACACCCCCCCATTACGTCATGCTTCAGAAATGTGGAAAATGGTCCGTTTTCAAATGTTTTATTTTTGAACGTCAGTTCACATTTGTAGGTGGATCATCAGTGTTAGAGCTAAAATTAGCATGTTCAAAGTGATTTTCATGCTTCCAGGGGCTCGGGAAGTTAATTAAATACCATTTGGAGGCATTTAATGTTCGAGCAAAAACGGCTGATTTTCGACAAAAGAGATAACACCCCCCCATTACGTCATGCTTCAGAAATGTGGAAAATGGTCCGTTTTCAAATGTTTTATTTTTGAACGTCAGTTCACATTTGTAGGTGGATCATCAGTGTTAGAGCTAAAATTAGCATGTTTAAAGTGATTTTCATGCTTCCAGGGGCCCAAAACACAAGATTTATGGAATGGTTAAAAGTGCATGAAAATGGCCAATTTACTCACTCTGAGTTCTCAAAAAGGGTTTCTTCACCCCGGGAAGTTAATTAAATACCATTTGGAGGCATTTAATGTTCGAGCAAAAACGGCTGATTTTCGACAAAAGAGATAACACCCCCCCATTACGTCATGCTTCAGAAATGTGGAAAATGGTCCGTTTTCAAATGTTTTATTTTTGAACGTCAGTTCACATTTGTAGGTGGATCATCAGTGTTAGAGCTAAAATTAGCATGTTTAAAGTGATTTTCATGCTTCCAGGGGCCCAAAACACAAGATTTATGGAATGGTTAAAAGTGCATGAAAATGGCCAATTTACTCACTCTGAGTTCTCAAAAAGGGTTTCTTCACCCCGGGAAGTTAATTAAATACCATTTGGAGGCATTTAATGTTCGAGCAAAAACGGCTGATTTTCGACAAAAGAGATAACACCCCCCCATTACGTCATGCTTCAGAAATGTGGAAAATGGTCCGTTTTCAAATGTTTTATTTTTGAACGTCAGTTCACATTTGTAGGTGGATCATCAGTGTTAGAGCTAAAATTAGCATGTTTAAAGTGATTTTCATGCTTCCAGGGGCTCGGGAAGTTAATTAAATACCATTTGGAGGCATTTAATGTTCGAGCAAAAACGGCTGATTTTCGACAAAAGAGATAACACCCCCCCATTACGTCATGCTTCAGAAATGTGGAAAATGGTCCGTTTTCAAATGTTTTATTTTTGAACGTCAGTTCACATTTGTAGGTGGATCATCAGTGTTAGAGCTAAAATTAGCATGTTTAAAGTGATTTTCATGCTTCCAGGGGCCCAAAACACAAGATTTATGGAATGGTTAAAAGTGCATGAAAATGGCCAATTTACTCACTCTGAGTTCTCAAAAAGGGTTTCTTCACCCCGGGAAGTTAATTAAATACCATTTGGAGGCATTTAATGTTCGAGCAAAAACGGCTGATTTTCGACAAAAGAGATAACACCCCCCCATTACGTCATGCTTCAGAAATGTGGAAAATGGTCCGTTTTCAAATGTTTTATTTTTGAACGTCAGTTCACATTTGTAGGTGGATCATCAGTGTTAGAGCTAAAATTAGCATGTTTAAAGTGATTTTCATGCTTCCAGGGGCCCAAAACACAAGATTTATGGAATGGTTAAAAGTGCATGAAAATGGCCAATTTACTCACTCTGAGTTCTCAAAAAGGGTTTCTTCACCCCGGGAAGTTAATTAAATACCATTTGGAGGCATTTAATGTTCGAGCAAAAACGGCTGATTTTCGACAAAAGAGATAACACCCCCCCATTACGTCATGCTTCAGAAATGTGGAAAATGGTCCGTTTTCAAATGTTTTATTTTTGAACGTCAGTTCACATTTGTAGGTGGATCATCAGTGTTAGAGCTAAAATTAGCATGTTTAAAGTGATTTTCATGCTTCCAGGGGCTCGGGAAGTTAATTAAATACCATTTGGAGGCATTTAATGTTCGAGCAAAAACGGCTGATTTTCGACAAAAGAGATAACACCCCCCCATTACGTCATGCTTCAGAAATGTGGAAAATGGTCCGTTTTCAAATGTTTTATTTTTGAACGTCAGTTCACATTTGTAGGTGGATCATCAGTGTTAGAGCTAAAATTAGCATGTTTAAAGTGATTTTCATGCTTCCAGGGGCCCAAAACACAAGATTTATAGAATGGTTAAAAGTGCATGAAAATGGCCAATTTACTCACTCTGAGTTCTCAAAAAGGGTTTCTTCACCCCAGGAAGTTAATTAAATACCATTTGGAGGCATTTAATGTTCGAGCAAAAACGGCTGATTTTCGACAAAAGAGATAACACCCCCCCATTACGTCATGCTTCAGAAATGTGGAAAATGGTCCGTTTTCAAATGTTTTATTTTTGAACGTCAGTTCACATTTGTAGGTGGATCATCAGTGTTAGAGCTAAAATTAGCATGTTTAAAGTGATTTTCATGCTTCCAGGGGCTCGGGAAGTTAATTAAATACCATTTGGAGGCATTTAATGTTCGAGCAAAAACGGCTGATTTTCGACAAAAGAGATAACACCCCCCCATTAAGTCATGCTTCAGAAATGTGGAAAATGGTCCGTTTTCAAATGTTTTATTTTTGAACGTCAGTTCACATTTGTAGGTGGATCATCAGTGTTAGAGCTAAAATTAGCATGTTTAAAGTGATTTTCATGCTTCCAGGGGCCCAAAACACAAGATTTATGGAATGGTTAAAAGTGCATGAAAATGGCCAATTTACTCACTCTGAGTTCTCAAAAAGGGTTTCTTCACCCCGGGAAGTTAATTAAATACCATTTGGAGGCATTTAATGTTCGAGCAAAAACGGCTGATTTTCGACAAAAGAGATAACACCCCCCCATTACGTCATGCTTCAGAAATGTGGAAAATGGTCCGTTTTCAAATGTTTTATTTTTGAACGTCAGTTCACATTTGTAGGTGGATCATCAGTGTTAGAGCTAAAATTAGCATGTTTAAAGTGATTTTCATGCTTCCAGGGGCTCGGGAAGTTAATTAAATACCATTTGGAGGCATTTAATGTTCGAGCAAAAACGGCTGATTTTCGACAAAAGAGATAACACCCCCCCATTACGTCATGCTTCAGAAATGTGGAAAATTGTCCGTTTTCAAATGTTTTATTTTTGAACGTCAGTTCACATTTGTAGGTGGATCATCAGTGTTAGAGCTAAAATTAGCATGTTTAAAGTGATTTTCATGCTTCCAGGGGCCCAAAACACAAGATTTATGGAATGGTTAAAAGTGCATGAAAATGGCCAATTTACTCACTCTGAGTTCTCAAAAAGGGTTTCTTCACCCCGGGAAGTTAATTAAATACCATTTGGAGGCATTTAATGTTCGAGCAAAAACGGCTGATTTTCGACAAAAGAGATAACACCCCCCCATTACGTCATGCTTCAGAAATGTGGAAAATGGTCCGTTTTCAAATGTTTTATTTTTGAACGTCAGTTCACATTTGTAGGTGGATCATCAGTGTTAGAGCTAAAATTAGCATGTTTAAAGTGATTTTCATGCTTCCAGGGGCCCAAAACACAAGATTTATGGAATGGTTAAAAGTGCATGAAAATGGCCAATTTACTCACTCTGAGTTCTCAAAAAGGGTTTCTTCACCCCGGTAAGTTAATTAAATACCATTTGGAGGCATTTAATGTTCGAGCAAAAACGGCTGATTTTCGACAAAAGAGATAACACCCCCCCATTACGTCATGCTTCAGAAATGTGGAAAATGGTCCGTTTTCAAATGTTTTATTTTTGAACGTCAGTTCACATTTGTAGGTGGATCATCAGTGTTAGAGCTAAAATTAGCATGTTTAAAGTGATTTTCATGCTTCCAGGGGCTCGGGAAGTTAATTAAATACCATTTGGAGGCATTTAATGTTCGAGCAAAAACGGCTAATTTTCGACAAAAGAGATAACACCCCCCCATTACGTCATGCTTCAGAAATGTGGAAAATGGTCCGTTTTCAAATGTTTTATTTTTGAACGTCAGTTCACATTTGTAGGTGGATCATCAGTGTTAGAGCTAAAATTAGCATGTTTAAAGTGATTTTCATGCTTCCAGGGGCCCAAAACACAAGATTTATAGAATGGTTAAAAGTGCATGAAAATGGCCAATTTACTCACTCTGAGTTCTCAAAAAGGGTTTCTTCACCCCGGGAAGTTAATTAAATACCATTTGGAGGCATTTAATGTTCGAGCAAAAACGGCTGATTTTCGACAAAAGAGATAACACCCCCCCATTACGTCATGCTTCAGAAATGTGGAAAATGGTCCGTTTTCAAATGTTTTATTTTTGAACGTCAGTTCACATTTGTAGGTGGATCATCAGTGTTAGAGCTAAAATTAGCATGTTTAAAGTGATTTTCATGCTTCCAGGGGCCCAAAACACAAGATTTATGGAATGGTTAAAAGTGCATGAAAATGGCCAATTTACTCACTCCGAGTTCTCTAAAAGGGTTTCTTCACCCCGGGAAGTTAATTAAATACCATTTGGAGGCATTTAATGTTCGAGCAAAAACGGCTGATTTTCGACAAAAGAGATAACACCCCCCCATTACGTCATGCTTCAGAAATGTGGAAAATGGTCCGTTTTCAAATGTTTTATTTTTGAACGTCAGTTCACATTTGTAGGTGGATCATCAGTGTTAGAGCTAAAATTAGCATGTTTAAAGTGATTTTCATGCTTCCAGGGGCTCGGGAAGTTAATTAAATACCATTTGGAGGCATTTAATGTTCGAGCAAAAACGGCTGATTTTCGACAAAAGAGATAACACCCCCCCATTACGTCATGCTTCAGAAATGTGGAAAATGGTCCGTTTTCAAATGTTTTATTTTTGAACGTCAGTTCACATTTGTAGGTGGATCATCAGTGTTAGAGCTAAAATTAGAATGTTTAAAGTGATTTTCATGCTTCCAGGGGCCCAAAACACAAGATTTATGGAATGGTTAAAAGTGCATGAAAATGGCCAATTTACTCACTCTGAGTTCTCAAAAAGGGTTTCTTCACCCCGGGAAGTTAATTAAATACCATTTGGAGGCATTTAATGTTCGAGCAAAAACGGCTGATTTTCGACAAAAGAGATAACACCCCCCCATTACGTCATGCTTCAGAAATGTGGAAAATGGTCCGTTTTCAAATGTTTTATTTTTGAACGTCAGTTCACATTTGTAGGTGGATCATCAGTGTTAGAGCTAAAATTAGCATGTTTAAAGTGATTTTCATGCTTCCAGGGGCCCAAAACACAAGATTTATGGAATGGTTAAAAGTGCATGAAAATGGCCAATTTACTCTGAGTTCTCAAAAAGGGTTTCTTCACCCCGGGAAGTTAATTAAATACCATTTGGAGGCATTTAATGTTCGAGCAAAAACGGCTGATTTTCGACAAAAGAGATAACACCCCCCCATTACGTCATGCTTCAGAAATGTGGAAAATGGTCCGTTTTCAAATGTTTTATTTTTGAACGTCAGTTCACATTTGTAGGTGGATCATCAGTGTTAGAGCTAAAATTAGCATGTTTAAAGTGATTTTCATGCTTCCAGGGGCTCGGGAAGTTAATTAAATACCATTTGGAGGCATTTAATGTTCGAGCAAAAACGGCTGATTTTCGACAAAAGAGATAACACCCCCCCATTACGTCATGCTTCAGAAATGTTGAAAATGGTCCGTTTTCAAATGTTTTATTTTTGAACGTCAGTTCACATTTGTAGGTGGATCATCAGTGTTAGAGCTAAAATTAGCATGTTTAAAGTGATTTTCATGCTTCCAGGGGCCCAAAACACAAGATTTATGGAATGGTTAAAAGTGCATGAAAATGGCCAATTTACTCACTCTGAGTTCTCAAAAAGGGTTTCTTCACCCCGGGAAGTTAATTAAATACCATTTGGAGGCATTTAATGTTCGAGCAAAAACGGCTGATTTTCGACAAAAGAGATAACACCCCCCCATTACGTCATGCTTCAGAAATGTGGAAAATGGTCCGTTTTCAAATGTTTTATTTTTGAACGTCAGTTCACATTTGTAGGTGGATCATCAGTGTTAGAGCTAAAATTAGCATGTTTAAAGTGATTTTCATGCTTCCAGGGGCTCGGGAAGTTAATTAAATACCATTTGGAGGCATTTAATGTTCGAGCAAAAACGGCTGATTTTCGACAAAAGAGATAACACCCCCCCATTACGTCATGCTTCAGAAATGTGGAAAATGGTCCGTTTTCAAATGTTTTATTTTTGAACGTCAGTTCACATTTGTAGGTGGATCATCAGTGTTAGAGCTAAAATTAGCATGTTTAAAGTGATTTTCATGCTTCCAGGGGCCCAAAACACAAGATTTATGGAATGGTTAAAAGTGCATGAAAATGGCCAATTTACTCACTCTGAGTTCTCAAAAAGGGTTTCTTCACCCCGGGAAGTTAATTAAATACCATTTGGAGGCATTTAATGTTCGAGCAAAAACAGCTGATTTTCGACAAAAGAGATAACACCCCCCCATTACGTCATGCTTCAGAAATGTGGAAAATGGTCCGTTTTCAAATGTTTTATTTTTGAACGTCAGTTCACATTTGTAGGTGGATCATCAGTGTTAGAGCTAAAATTAGCATGTTTAAAGTGATTTTCATGCTTCCAGGGGCTCGGGAAGTTAATTAAATACCATTTGGAGGCATTTAATGTTCGAGCAAAAACGGCTGATTTTCGACAAAAGAGATAACACCCCCCCATTACGTCATGCTTCAGAAATGTGGAAAATGGTCCGTTTTCAAATGTTTTATTTTTGAACGTCAGTTCACATTTGTAGGTGGATCATCAGTGTTAGAGCTAAAATTAGCATGTTTAAAGTGATTTTCATGCTTCCAGGGGCCCAAAACACAAGATTTATGGAATGGTTAAAAGTGCATGAAAATGGACAATTTACTCACTCTGAGTTCTCAAAAAGGGGTTCTTCACCCCGGGAAGTTAATTAAATACCATTTGGAGGCATTTAATGTTCGAGCAAAAACGGCTGATTTTCGACAAAAGAGATAACACCCCCCCATTACGTCATGCTTCAGAAATGTGGAAAATGGTCCGTTTTCAAATGTTTTATTTTTGAACGTCAGTTCACATTTGTAGGTGGATCATCAGTGTTAGAGCTAAAATTAGCATGTTTAAAGTGATTTTCATGCTTCCAGGGGCCCAAAACACAAGATTTATGGAATGGTTAAAAGTGCATGAAAATGGCCAATTTACTCACTCTGAGTTCTCAAAAAGGGTTTCTTCACCCCGGGAAGTTAATTAAATACCATTTGGAGGCATTTAATGTTCGAGCAAAAACGGCTGATTTTCGACAAAAGAGATAACACCCCCCCATTACGTCATGCTTCAGAAATGTGGAAAATGGTCCGTTTTCAAATGTTTTATTTTTGAACGTCAGTTCACATTTGTAGGTGGATCATCAGTGTTAGAGCTAAAATTAGCATGTTTAAAGTGATTTTCATGCTTCCAGGGGCTCGGGAAGTTAATTAAATACCATTTGGAGGCATTTAATGTTCGAGCAAAAACGGCTGATTTTCGACAAAAGAGATAACACCCCCCCATTACGTCATGCTTCAGAAATGTGGAAAATGGTCCGTTTTCAAATGTTTTATTTTTGAACGTCAGTTCACATTTATAGGTGGATCATCAGTGTTAGAGCTAAAATTAGCATGTTTAAAGTGATTTTCATGCTTCCAGGGGCCCAAAATACAAGATTTATGGAATGGTTAAAAGTGCATGAAAATGGCCAATTTACTCACTCTGAGTTCTCAAAAAGGGTTTCTTCACCCCGGGAAGTTAATTAAATACCATTTGGAGGCATTTAATGTTCGAGCAAAAACGGCTGATTTTCGACAAAAGAGATAACACCCCCCCATTACGTCATGCTTCAGAAATGTGGAAAATGGTCCGTTTTCAAATGTTTTATTTTTGAACGTCAGTTCACATTTGTAGGTGGATCATCAGTGTTAGAGCTAAAATTAGCATGTTTAAAGTGATTTTCATGCTTCCAGGGGCTCGGGAAGTTAATTAAATACCATTTGAAGGCATTTAATGTTCGAGCAAAAACGGCTGATTTTCGACAAAAGAGATAACACCCCCCCATTACGTCATGCTTCAGAAATGTGGAAAATGGTCCGTTTTCAAATGTTTTATTTTTGAACGTCAGTTCACATTTGTAGGTGGATCATCAGTGTTAGAGCTAAAATTAGCATGTTTAAAGTGATTTTCATGCTTCCAGGGGCCCAAAACACAAGATTTATGGAATGGTTAAAAGTGCATGAAAATGGCCAATTTACTCACTCTGAGTTCTCAAAAAGGGTTTCTTCACCCCGGGAAGTTAATTAAATACCATTTGGAGGCATTTAATGTTCGAGCAAAAACGGCTGATTTTCGACAAAAGAGATAACACCCCCCCATTACGTCATGCTTCAGAAATGTGGAAAATGGTCCGTTTTCAAATGTTTTATTTTTGAACGTCAGTTCACATTTGTAGGTGGATCATCAGTGTTAGAGCTAAAATTAGCATGTTTAAAGTGATTTTCATGCTTCCAGGGGCCCAAAACACAAGATTTATGGAATGGTTAAAAGTGCATGAAAATGGCCAATTTACTCACTCTGAGTTCTCAAAAAGGGTTTCTTCACCCCGGGAAGTTAATTAAATACCATTTGGAGGCATTAAATGTTCGAGCAAAAACGGCTGATTTTTGACAAAAGAGATAACACCCCCCCCATTACGTCATGCTTCAGAAATGTGGAAAATGGTCCGTTTTCAAATGTTTTATTTTTGAACGTCAGTTCACATTTGTAGGTGGATCATCAGTGTTAGAGCTAAAATTAGCATGTTTAAAGTGATTTTCATGCTTCCAGGGGCCCAAAACACAAGATTTATGGAATGGTTAAAAGTGCATGAAAATGGCCAATTTACTCACTCTGAGTTCTCAAAAAGGGTTTCTTCACCCCGGGAAGTTAATTAAATACCATTTGGAGGCATTTAATGTTCGAGCAAAAACGGCTGATTTTCGACAAAAGAGATAACACCCCCCCATTACGTCATGCTTCAGAAATGTGGAAAATGGTCCGTTTTCAAATGTTTTATTTTTGAACGTCAGTTCACATTTGTAGGTGGATCATCAGTGTTAGAGCTAAAATTAGCATGTTTAAAGTGATTTTCATGCTTCCAGGGGCTCGGGAAGTTAATTAAATACCATTTGGAGGCATTTAATGTTCGAGCAAAAACGGCTGATTTTCGACAAAAGAGATAACACCCCCCCCATTACGTCATGCTTCAGAAATGTGGAAAATGGTCCGTTTTCAAATGTTTTATTTTTGAACGTCAGTTCACATTTGTAGGTGGATCATCAGTGTTAGAGCTAAAATTAGCATGTTTAAAGTGATTTTCATGCTTCCAGGGGCCCAAAACACAAGATTTATGGAATGGTTAAAAGTGCATGAAAATGGCCAATTTACTCACTCTGAGTTCTCAAAAAGGGTTTCTTCACCCCGGGAAGTTAATTAAATACCATTTGGAGGCATTTAATGTTCGAGCAAAAACGGCTGATTTTCGACAAAAAAGATAACACCCCCCCATTACGTCATGCTTCAGAAATGTGGAAAATGGTCCGTTTTCAAATGTTTTATTTTTGAACGTCAGTTCACATTTGTAGGTGGATCATCAGTGTTAGAGCTAAAATTAGCATGTTTAAAGTGATTTTCATGCTTCCAGGGGCCCAAAACACAAGATTTATGGAATGGTTAAAAGTGCATGAAAATGGCCAATTTACTCACTCTGAGTTCTCAAAAAGGGTTTCTTCACCCCGGGAAGTTAATTAAATACCATTTGGAGGCATTTAATGTTCGAGCAAAAACGGCTGATTTTCGACAAAAGAGATAACACCCCCCCATTACGTCATGCTTCAGAAATGTGGAAAATGGTCCGTTTTCAAATGTTTTATTTTTGAACGTCAGTTTCACATTTGTAGGTGGATCATCAGTGTTAGAGCTAAAATTAGCATGTTTAAAGTGATTTTCATGCTTCCAGGGGCTCGGGAAGTTAATTAAATACCATTTGGAGGCATTTAATGTTCGAGCAAAAACGGCTGATTTTCGACAAAAGAGATAACACCCCCCCATTACGTCATGCTTCAGAAATGTGGAAAATGGTCCGTTTTCAAATGTTTTATTTTTGAACGTCAGTTCACATTTGTAGGTGGATCATCAGTGTTAGAGCTAAAATTAGCATGTTTAAAGTGATTTTCATGCTTCCAGGGGCCCAAAACACAAGATTTATGGAATGGTTAAAAGTGCATGAAAATGGCCAATTTACTCACTCTGAGTTCTCAAAAAGGGTTTCTTCACCCCGGGAAGTTAATTAAATACCATTTGGAGGCATTTAATGTTCGAGCAAAAACAGCTGATTTTCGACAAAAGAGATAACACCCCCCCATTACGTCATGCTTCAGAAATGTGGAAAATGGTCCGTTTTCAAATGTTTTATTTTTGAACGTCAGTTCACATTTGTAGGTGGATCATCAGTGTTAGAGCTAAAATTAGCATGTTTAAAGTGATTTTCATGCTTCCAGGGGCTCGGGAAGTTAATTAAATACCATTTGGAGGCATTTAATGTTCGAGCAAAAACGGCTGATTTTCGACAAAAGAGATAACACCCCCCCCATTACGTCATGCTTCAGAAATGTGGAAAATGGTCCGTTTTCAAATGTTTTATTTTTGAACGTCAGTTCACATTTGTAGGTGGATCATCAGTGTTAGAGCTAAAATTAGCATGTTTAAAGTGATTTTCATGCTTCCAGGGGCCCAAAACACAAGATTTATGGAATGGTTAAAAGTGCATGAAAATGGCCAATTTACTCACTCTGAGTTCTCAAAAAGGGTTTCTTCACCCCGGGAAGTTAATTAAATACCATTTGGAGGCATTTAATGTTCGAGCAAAAACGGCTGATTTTCGACAAAAGAGATAACACCCCCCCATTACGTCATGCTTCAGAAATGTGGAAAATGGTCCGTTTTCAAATGTTTTATTTTTGAACGTCAGTTCACATTTGTAGGTGGATCATCAGTGTTAGAGCTAAAATTAGCATGTTTAAAGTGATTTTCATGCTTCCAGGGGCCCAAAACACAAGATTTATGGAATGGTTAAAAGTGCATGAAAATGGCCAATTTACTCACTCTGAGTTCTCAAAAAGGGTTTCTTCACCCCGGGAAGTTAATTAAATACCATTTGGAGGCATTTAATGTTCGAGCAAAAACGGCTGATTTTCGACAAAAGAGATAACACCCCCCCATTACGTCATGCTTCAGAAATGTGGAAAATGGTCCGTTTTCAAATGTTTTATTTTTGAACGTCAGTTCACATTTGTAGGTGGATCATCAGTGTTAGAGCTAAAATTAGCATGTTTAAAGTGATTTTCATGCTTCCAGGGGCTCGGGAAGTTAATTAAATACCATTTGGAGGCATTTAATGTTCGAGCAAAAACGGCTGATTTTCGACAAAAGAGATAACACCCCCCCATTACGTCATGCTTCAGAAATGTGGAAAATGGTCCGTTTTCAAATGTTTTATTTTTGAACGTCAGTTCACATTTGTAGGTGGATCATCAGTGTTAGAGCTAAAATTAGCATGTTTAAAGTGATTTTCATGCTTCCAGAGGCCCAAAACACAAGATTTATGGAATGGTTAAAAGTGCATGAAAATGGCCAATTTACTCACTCTGAGTTCTCAAAAAGGGTTTCTTCACCCCGGAAGTTAATTAAATACCATTTGGAGGCATTTAATGTTCGAGCAAAAACGGCTGATTTTCGACAAAAGAGATAACACCCCCCCATTACGTCATGCTTCAGAAATGTGGAAAATGGTCCGTTTTCAAATGTTTTATTTTTGAACGTCAGTTCACATTTGTAGGTGGATCATCAGTGTTAGAGCTAAAATTAGCATGTTTAAAGTGATTTTCATGCTTCCAGGGGCTCGGAAGTTAATTAAATACCATTTGGAGGCATTTAATGTTCGAGCAAAAACGGCTGATTTTCGACAAAAGAGATAACACCCCCCCATTACGTCATGCTTCAGAAATGTGGAAAATGGTCCGTTTTCAAATGTTTTATTTTTGAACGTCAGTTCACATTTGTAGGTGGATCATCAGTGTTAGAGCTAAAATTAGCATGTTTAAAGTGATTTTCATGCTTCCAGGGGCCCAAAACACAAGATTTATGGAATGGTTAAAAGTGCATGAAAATGGCCAATTTACTCACTCTGAGTTCTCAAAAAGGGTTTCTTCACCCCGGGAAGTTAATTAAATACCATTTGGAGGCATTTAATGTTCGAGCAAAAACGGCTGATTTTCGACAAAAGAGATAACACCCCCCCATTACGTCATGCTTCAGAAATGTGGAAAATGGTCCGTTTTCAAATGTTTTATTTTTGAACGTCAGTTCACATTTGTAGGTGGATCATCAGTGTTAGAGCTAAAATTAGCATGTTTAAAGTGATTTTCATGCTTCCAGGGGCCCAAAACACAAGATTTATGGAATGGTTAAAAGTGCATGAAAATGGCCAATTTACTCACTCTGAGTTCTCAAAAAGGGTTTCTTCACCCCGGGAAGTTAATTAAATACCATTTGGAGGCATTTAATGTTCGAGCAAAAACGGCTGATTTTCGACAAAAGAGATAACACCCCCCCATTACGTCATGCTTCAGAAATGTGGAAAATGGTCCGTTTTCAAATGTTTTATTTTTGAACGTCAGTTCACATTTGTAGGTGGATCATCAGTGTTAGAGCTAAAATTAGCATGTTTAAAGTGATTTTCATGCTTCCAGGGGCTCGGGAAGTTAATTAAATACCATTTGGAGGCATTTAATGTTCGAGCAAAAACGGCTGATTTTCGACAAAAGAGATAACACCCCCCCATTACGTCATGCTTCAGAAATGTGGAAAATGGTCCGTTTTCAAATGTTTTATTTTTGAACGTCAGTTCACATTTGTAGGTGGATCATCAGTGTTAGAGCTAAAATTAGCATGTTTAAAGTGATTTTCATGCTTCCAGGGGCCCAAAACACAAGATTTATGGAATGGTTAAAAGTGCATGAAAATGGCCAATTTACTCACTCTGAGTTCTCAAAAAGGGTTTCTTCACCCCGGGAAGTTAATTAAATACCATTTGGAGGCATTTAATGTTCGAGCAAAAACGGCTGATTTTCGACAAAAGAGATAACACCCCCCCCATTACGTCATGCTTCAGAAATGTGGAAAATGGTCCGTTTTCAAATGTTTTATTTTTGAACGTCAGTTCACATTTGTAGGTGGATCATCAGTGTTAGAGCTAAAATTAGCATGTTTAAAGTGATTTTCATGCTTCCAGGGGCCCAAAACACAAGATTTATGGAATGGTTAAAAGTGCATGAAAATGGCCAATTTACTCACTCTGAGTTCTCAAAAAGGGTTTCTTCACCCCGGGAAGTTAATTAAATACCATTTGGAGGCATTTAATGTTCGAGCAAAAACGGCTGATTTTCGACAAAAGAGATAACACCCCCCCATTACGTCATGCTTCAGAAATGTGGAAAATGGTCCGTTTTCAAATGTTTTATTTTTGAACGTCAGTTCACATTTGTAGGTGGATCATCAGTGTTAGAGCTAAAATTAGCATGTTTAAAGTGATTTTCATGCTTCCAGGGGCCCAAAACACAAGATTTATGGAATGGTTAAAAGTGCATGAAAATGGCCAATTTATTCACTCTGAGTTCTCAAAAAGGGTTTCTTCACCCCGGGAAGTTAATTAAATACCATTTGGAGGCATTTAATGTTCGAGCAAAAATGGCTGATTTTCGACAAAAGAGATAACACCCCCCCCCATTACGTCATGCTTCAGAAATGTGGAAAATGGTCCGTTTTCAAATGTTTTATTTTTGAACGTCAGTTCACATTTGTAGGTGGATCATCAGTGTTAGAGCTAAAATTAGCATGTTTAAAGTGATTTTCATGCTTCCAGGGGCTCGGGAAGTTAATTAAATACCATTTGGAGGCATTTAATGTTCGAGCAAAAACGGCTGATTTTCGACAAAAGAGATAACACCCCCCCATTACGTCATGCTTCAGAAATGTGGAAAATGGTCCGTTTTCAAATGTTTTATTTTTGAACGTCAGTTCACATTTGTAGGTGGATCATCAGTGTTAGAGCTAAAATTAGCATGTTTAAAGTGATTTTCATGCTTCCAGGGGCTCGGGAAGTTAATTAAATACCATTTGGAGGCATTTAATGTTCGAGCAAAAACGGCTGATTTTCGACAAAAGAGATAACACCCCCCCATTACGTCATGCTTCAGAAATGTGGAAAATGGTCCGTTTTCAAATGTTTTATTTTTGAACGTCAGTTCACATTTGTAGGTGGATCATCAGTGTTAGAGCTAAAATTAGCATGTTTAAAGTGATTTTCATGCTTCCAGGGGCTCGGGAAGTTAATTAAATACCATTTGGAGGCATTTAATGTTCGAGCAAAAACGGCTGATTTTCGACAAAAGAGATAACACCCCCCCATTACGTCATGCTTCAGAAATGTGGAAAATGGTCCGTTTTCAAATGTTTTATTTTTGAACGTCAGTTCACATTTGTAGGTGGATCATCAGTGTTAGAGCTAAAATTAGCATGTTTAAAGTGATTTTCATGCTTCCAGAGGCCCAAAACACAAGATTTATGGAATGGTTAAAAGTGCATGAAAATGGCCAATTTACTCACTCTGAGTTCTCAAAAAGGGTTTCTTCACCCCGGGAAGTTAATTAAATACCATTTGGAGGCATTTAATGTTCGAGCAAAAACGGCTGATTTTCGACAAAAGAGATAACACCCCCCCATTACGTCATGCTTCAGAAATGTGGAAAATGGTCCGTTTTCAAATGTTTTATTTTTGAACGTCAGTTCACATTTGTAGGTGGATCATCAGTGTTAGAGCTAAAATTAGCATGTTTAAAGTGATTTTCATGCTTCCAGGGGCTCGGGAAGTTAATTAAATACCATTTGGAGGCATTTAATGTTCGAGCAAAAACGGCTGATTTTCGACAAAAGAGATAACACCCCCCCATTACGTCATGCTTCAGAAATGTGGAAAATGGTCCGTTTTCAAATGTTTTATTTTTGAACGTCAGTTCACATTTGTAGGTGGATCATCAGTGTTAGAGCTAAAATTAGCATGTTTAAAGTGATTTTCATGCTTCCAGGGGCCCAAAACACAAGATTTATGGAATGGTTAAAAGTGCATGAAAATGGCCAATTTACTCACTCTGAGTTCTCAAAAAGGGTTTCTTCACCCCGGGAAGTTAATTAAATACCATTTGGAGGCATTTAATGTTCGAGCAAAAACGGCTGATTTTCGACAAAAGAGATAACACCCCCCCATTACGTCATGCTTCAGAAATGTGGAAAATGGTCCGTTTTCAAATGTTTTATTTTTGAACGTCAGTTCACATTTGTAGGTGGATCATCAGTGTTAGAGCTAAAATTAGCATGTTTAAAGTGATTTTCATGCTTCCAGGGGCCCAAAACACAAGATTTATGGAATGGTTAAAAGTGCATGAAAATGGCCAATTTACTCACTCTGAGTTCTCAAAAAGGGTTTCTTCACCCCGGGAAGTTAATTAAATACCATTTGGAGGCATTTAATGTTCGAGCAAAAACGGCTGATTTTCGACAAAGAGATAACACCCCCCCATTACGTCATGCTTCAGAAATGTGGAAAATGGTCCGTTTTCAAATGTTTTATTTTTGAACGTCAGTTCACATTTGTAGGTGGATCATCAGTGTTAGAGCTAAAATTAGCATGTTTAAAGTGATTTTCATGCTTCCAGGGGCTCGGGAAGTTAATTAAATACCATTTGGAGGCATTTAATGTTCGAGCAAAAACGGCTGATTTTCGACAAAAGAGATAACACCCCCCCATTACGTCATGCTTCAGAAATGTGGAAAATGGTCCGTTTTCAAATGTTTTATTTTTGAACGTCAGTTCACATTTGTAGGTGGATCATCAGTGTTAGAGCTAAAATTAGCATGTTTAAAGTGATTTTCATGCTTCCAGGGGCCCAAAACACAAGATTTATGGAATGGTTAAAAGTGCATGAAAATGGCCAATTTACTCACTCTGAGTTCTCAAAAAGGGTTTCTTCACCCCGGGAA
Source organism: Lissotriton vulgaris (assembly GCF_964263255.1). Taxonomy (NCBI): domain Eukaryota; kingdom Metazoa; phylum Chordata; class Amphibia; order Caudata; family Salamandridae; genus Lissotriton; species Lissotriton vulgaris. Next base: position 69,762 of record NW_028249194.1, read on the forward strand.
GTTAATTAAATACCATTTGGAGGCATTTAATGTTCGAGCAAAAACGGCTGATTTTCGACAAAAGAGATAACACCCCCCCATTACGTCATGCTTCAGAAATGTGGAAAATGGTCCGTTTTCAAATGTTTTATTTTTGAACGTCAGTTCACATTTGTAGGTGGATCATCAGTGTTAGAGCTAAAATTAGCATGTTTAAAGTGATTTTCATGCTTCCAGGGGCCCAAAACACAAGATTTATGGAATGGTTAAAAGTGCATGAAAATGGCCAATTTACTCACTCTGAGTTCTCAAAAAGGGTTTCTTCACCCCGGGAAGTTAATTAAATACCATTTGGAGGCATTTAATGTTCGAGCAAAAACGGCTGATTTTCGACAAAAGAGATAACACCCCCCCATTACGTCATGCTTCAGAAATGTGGAAAATGGTCCGTTTTCAAATGTTTTATTTTTGAACGTCAGTTCACATTTGTAGGTGGATCATCAGTGTTAGAGCTAAAATTAGCATGTTTAAAGTGATTTTCATGCTTCCAGGGGCCCAAAACACAAGATTTATGGAATGGTTAAAAGTGCATGAAAATGGCCAATTTATTCACTCTGAGTTCTCAAAAAGGGTTTCTTCACCCCGGGAAGTTAATTAAATACCATTTGGAGGCATTTAATGTTCGAGCAAAAATGGCTGATTTTCGACAAAAGAGATAACACCCCCCCATTACGTCATGCTTCAGAAATGTGGAAAATGGTCCGTTTTCAAATGTTTTATTTTTGAACGTCAGTTCACATTTGTAGGTGGATCATCAGTGTTAGAGCTAAAATTAGCATGTTTAAAGTGATTTTCATGCTTCCAGGGGCTCGGGAAGTTAATTAAATACCATTTGGAGGCATTTAATGTTCGAGCAAAAACGGCTGATTTTCGACAAAAGAGATAACACCCCCCCATTACGTCATGCTTCAGAAATGTGGAAAATGGTCCGTTTTCAAATGTTTTATTTTTGAACGTCAGTTCACATTTGTAGGTGGATCATCAGTGTTAGAGCTAAAATTAGCATGTTTAAAGTGATTTTCATGCTTCCAGGGGCTCGGGAAGTTAATTAAATACCATTTGGAGGCATTTAATGTTCGAGCAAAAACGGCTGATTTTCGACAAAAGAGATAACACCCCCCCATTACGTCATGCTTCAGAAATGTGGAAAATGGTCCGTTTTCAAATGTTTTATTTTTGAACGTCAGTTCACATTTGTAGGTGGATCATCAGTGTTAGAGCTAAAATTAGCATGTTTAAAGTGATTTTCATGCTTCCAGGGGCCCAAAATACAAGATTTATGGAATGGTTAAAAGTGCATGAAAATGGCCAATTTACTCACTCTGAGTTCTCAAAAAGGGTTTCTTCACCCCGGGAAGTTAATTAAATACCATTTGGAGGCATTTAATGTTCGAGCAAAAACGGCTGATTTTCGACAAAAGAGATAACACCCCCCCATTACGTCATGCTTCAGAAATGTGGAAAATGGTCCGTTTTCAAATGTTTTATTTTTGAACGTCAGTTCACATTTGTAGGTGGATCATCAGTGTTAGAGCTAAAATTAGCATGTTTAAAGTGATTTTCATGCTTCCAGGAGCCCAAAACACAAGATTTATGGAATGGTTAAAAGTGCATGAAAATGGCCAATTTACTCACTCTGAGTTCTCAAAAAGGGTTTCTTCACCCCGGGAAGTTAATTAAATACCATTTGGAGGCATTTAATGTTCGAGCAAAAACGGCTGATTTTCGACAAAAGAGATAACACCCCCCCATTACGTCATGCTTCAGAAATGTGGAAAATGGTCCGTTTTCAAATGTTTTATTTTTGAACGTCAGTTCACATTTGTAGGTGGATCATCAGTGTTAGAGCTAAAATTAGCATGTTTAAAGTGATTTTCATGCTTCCAGGGGCTCGGGAAGTTAATTAAATACCATTTGGAGGCATTTAATGTTCGAGCAAAAACGGCTGATTTTCGACAAAAGAGATAACACCCCCCCATTACGTCATGCTTCAGAAATGTGGAAAATGGTCCTTTTTCAAATGTTTTATTTTTGAACGTCAGTTCACATTTGTAGGTGGATCATCAGTGTTAGAGCTAAAATTAGCATGTTTAAAGTGATTTTCATGCTTCCAGGGGCCCAAAACACAAGATTTATGGAATGGTTAAAAGTGCATGAAAATGGCCAATTTACTCACTCTGAGTTCTCAAAAAGGTTTCTTCACCCCGGGAAGTTAATTAAATACCATTTGGAGGCATTTAATGTTCGAGCAAAAACGGCTGATTTTCGACAAAAGAGATAACACCCCCCCATTACGTCATGCTTCAGAAATGTGGAAAATGGTCCGTTTTCAAATGTTTTATTTTTGAACGTCAGTTCACATTTGTAGGTGGATCATCAGTGTTAGAGCTAAAATTAGCATGTTTAAAGTGATTTTCATGCTTCCAGGGGCTCGGAAGTTAATTAAATACCATTTGGAGGCATTTAATGTTCGAGCAAAAACGGCTGATTTTCGACAAAAGAGATAACACCCCCCCATTACGTCATGCTTCAGAAATGTGGAAAATGGTCCGTTTTCAAATGTTTTATTTTTGAACGTCAGTTCACATTTGTAGGTGGATCATCAGTGTTAGAGCTAAAATTAGCATGTTTAAAGTGATTTTCATGCTTCCAGGGGCCCAAAACACAAGATTTATAGAATGGTTAAAAGTGCATGAAAATGGCCAATTTACTCACTCTGAGTTCTCAAAAAGGGTTTCTTCACCCCGGGAAGTTAATTAAATACCATTTGGAGGCATTTAATGTTCGAGCAAAAACGGCTGATTTTCGACAAAAGAGATAACACCCCCCCATTACGTCATGCTTCAGAAATGTGGAAAATGGTCCGTTTTCAAATGTTTTATTTTTGAACGTCAGTTCACATTTGTAGGTGGATCATCAGTGTTAGAGCTAAAATTAGCATGTTTAAAGTGATTTTCATGCTTCCAGGGGCTCGGGAAGTTAATTAAATACCATTTGGAGGCATTTAATGTTCGAGCAAAAACGGCTGATTTTCGACAAAAGAGATAACACCCCCCCATTACGTCATGCTTCAGAAATGTGGAAAATGGTCCGTTTTCAAATGTTTTATTTTTGAACGTCAGTTCACATTTGTAGGTGGATCATCAGTGTTAGAGCTAAAATTAGCATGTTTAAAGTGATTTTCATGCTTCCAGGGGCCCAAAACACAAGATTTATGGAATGGTTAAAAGTGCATGAAAATGGCCAATTTACTCACTCTGAGTTCTCAAAAAGGGTTTCTTCACCCCGGGAAGTTAATTAAATACCATTTGGAGGCATTTAATGTTCGAGCAAAAACGGCTGATTTTCGACAAAAGAGATAACACCCCCCCATTACGTCATGCTTCAGAAATGTGGAAAATGGTCCGTTTTCAAATGTTTTATTTTTGAACGTCAGTTCACATTTGTAGGTGGATCATCAGTGTTAGAGCTAAAATTAGCATGTTTAAAGTGATTTTCATGCTTCCAGGGGCTCGGGAAGTTAATTAAATACCATTTGGAGGCATTTAATGTTCGAGCAAAAACGGCTGATTTTCGACAAAAGAGATAACACCCCCCCATTACGTCATGCTTCAGAAATGTGGAAAATGGTCCGTTTTCAAATGTTTTATTTTTGAACGTCAGTTCACATTTGTAGGTGGATCATCAGTGTTAGAGCTAAAATTAGCATGTTTAAAGTGATTTTCATGCTTCCAGGGGCCCAAAACACAAGATTTATGGAATGGTTAAAAGTGCATGAAAATGGCCAATTTACTCACTCTGAGTTCTCAAAAAGGTTTCTTCACCCCGGGAAGTTAATTAAATACCATTCGGAGGCATTTAATGTTCGAGCAAAAACGGCTGATTTTCGACAAAAGAGATAACACCCCCCCATTACGTCATGCTTCAGAAATGTGGAAAATGGTCCGTTTTCAAATGTTTTATTTTTGAACGTCAGTTCACATTTGTAGGTGGATCATCAGTGTTAGAGCTAAAATTAGCATGTTTAAAGTGATTTTCATGCTTCCAGGGGCTCGGGAAGTTAATTAAATACCATTTGGAGGCATTTAATGTTCGAGCAAAAACGGCTGATTTTCGACAAAAGAGATAACACCCCCCCATTACGTCATGCTTCAGAAATGTGGAAAATGGTCCGTTTTCAAATGTTTTATTTTTGAACGTCAGTTCACATTTGTAGGTGGATCATCAGTGTTAGAGCTAAAATTAGCATGTTTAAAGTGATTTTCATGCTTCCAGGGGCCCAAAACACAAGATTTATAGAATGGTTAAAAGTGCATGAAAATGGCCAATTTACTCACTCTGAGTTCTCAAAAAGGGTTTCTTCACCCCGGGAAGTTAATTAAATACCATTTGGAGGCATTTAATGTTCGAGCAAAAACGGCTGATTTTCGACAAAAGAGATAACACCCCCCCATTACGTCATGCTTCAGAAATGTGGAAAATGGTCCGTTTTCAAATGTTTTATTTTTGAACGTCAGTTCACATTTGTAGGTGGATCATCAGTGTTAGAGCTAAAATTAGCATGTTTAAAGTGATTTTCATGCTTCCAGGGGCCCAAAACACAAGATTTATGGAATGGTTAAAAGTGCATGAAAATGGCCAATTTACTCACTCTGAGTTCTCAAAAAGGGTTTCTTCACCCCGGGAAGTTAATTAAATACCATTTGGAGGCATTTAATGTTCGAGCAAAAACGGCTGATTTTCGACAAAAGAGATAACACCCCCCCATTACGTCATGCTTCAGAAATGTGGAAAATGGTCCGTTTTCAAATGTTTTATTTTTGAACAACAGTTCACATTTGTAGGTGGATCATCAGTGTTAGAGCTAAAATTAGCATGTTTAAAGTGATTTTCATGCTTCCAGGGGCTCGGGAAGTTAATTAAATACCATTTGGAGGCATTTAATGTTCGAGCAAAAACGGCTGATTTTCGACAAAAGAGATAACACCCCCCCATTACGTCATGCTTCAGAAATGTGGAAAATGGTCCGTTTTCAAATGTTTTATTTTTGAACGTCAGTTCACATTTGTAGGTGGATCATCAGTGTTAGAGCTAAAATTAGCATGTTTAAAGTGATTTTCATGCTTCCAGGGGCCCAAAACACAAGATTTATGGAATGGTTAAAAGTGCATGAAAATGGCCAATTTACTCACTCTGAGTTCTCAAAAAGGGTTTCTTCACCCCGGGAAGTTAATTAAATACCATTTGGAGGCATTTAATGTTCGAGCAAAAACGGCTGATTTTCGACAAAAGAGATAACACCCCCCCATTACGTCATGCTTCAGAAATGTGGAAAATGGTCCGTTTTCAAATGTTTTATTTTTGAACGTCAGTTCACATTTGTAGGTGGATCATCAGTGTTAGAGCTAAAATTAGCATGTTTAAAGTGATTTTCATGCTTCCAGGGGCCCAAAACACAAGATTTATGGAATGGTTAAAAGTGCATGAAAATGGCCAATTTACTCTGAGTTCTCAAAAAGGGTTTCTTCACCCCGGGAAGTTAATTAAATACCATTTGGAGGCATTTAATGTTCGAGCAAAAACGGCTGATTTTCGACAAAAGAGATAACACCCCCCCATTACGTCATGCTTCAGAAATGTGGAAAATGGTCCGTTTTCAAATGTTTTATTTTTGAACGTCAGTTCACATTTGTAGGTGGATCATCAGTGTTAGAGCTAAAATTAGCATGTTTAAAGTGATTTTCATGCTTCCAGGGGCTCGGGAAGTTAATTAAATACCATTTGGAGGCATTTAATGTTCGAGCAAAAACGGCTGATTTTCGACAAAAGAGATAACACCCCCCCATTACGTCATGCTTCAGAAATGTGGAAAATGGTCCGTTTTCAAATGTTTTATTTTTGAACGTCAGTTCACATTTGTAGGTGGATCATCAGTGTTAGAGCTAAAATTAGCATGTTTAAAGTGATTTTCATGCTTCCAGGGGCCCAAAACACAAGATTTATGGAATGGTTAAAAGTGCATGAAAATGGCCAATTTACTCACTCTGAGTTCTCAAAAAGGGTTTCTTCACCCCGGGAAGTTAATTAAATACCATTTGGAGGCATTTAATGTTCGAGCAAAAACGGCTGATTTTCGACAAAAGAGATAACACCCCCCCATTACGTCATGCTTCAGAAATGTGGAAAATGGTCCGTTTTCAAATGTTTTATTTTTGAACGTCAGTTCACATTTGTAGGTGGATCATCAGTGTTAGAGCTAAAATTAGCATGTTTAAAGTGATTTTCATGCTTCCAGGGGCTCGGGAAGTTAATTAAATACCATTTGGAGGCATTTAATGTTCGAGCAAAAACGGCTGATTTTCGACAAAAGAGATAACACCCCCCCATTACGTCATGCTTCAGAAATGTGGAAAATGGTCCGTTTTCAAATGTTTTATTTTTGAACGTCAGTTCACATTTGTAGGTGGATCATCAGTGTTAGAGCTAAAATTAGCATGTTTAAAGTGATTTTCATGCTTCCAGGGGCCCAAAACACAAGATTTATGGAATGGTTAAAAGTGCATGAAAATGGCCAATTTACTCACTCTGAGTTCTCAAAAAGGGTTTCTTCACCCCGGGAAGTTAATTAAATACCATTTGGAGGCATTTAATGTTCGAGCAAAAACAGCTGATTTTCGACAAAAGAGATAACACCCCCCCATTACGTCATGCTTCAGAAATGTGGAAAATGGTCCGTTTTCAAATGTTTTATTTTTGAACGTCAGTTCACATTTGTAGGTGGATCATCAGTGTTAGAGCTAAAATTAGCATGTTTAAAGTGATTTTCATGCTTCCAGGGGCTCGGGAAGTTAATTAAATACCATTTGGAGGCATTTAATGTTCGAGCAAAAACGGCTGATTTTCGACAAAAGAGATAACACCCCCCCATTACGTCATGCTTCAGAAATGTGGAAAATGGTCCGTTTTCAAATGTTTTATTTTTGAACGTCAGTTCACATTTGTAGGTGGATCATCAGTGTTAGAGCTAAAATTAGCATGTTTAAAGTGATTTTCATGCTTCCAGGGGCCCAAAACACAAGATTTATGGAATGGTTAAAAGTGCATGAAAATGGCCAATTTACTCACTCTGAGTTCTCAAAAAGGGTTTCTTCACCCCGGGAAGTTAATTAAATACCATTTGGAGGCATTTAATGTTCGAGCAAAAACGGCTGATTTTCGACAAAAGAGATAACACCCCCCCCATTACGTCATGCTTCAGAAATGTGGAAAATGGTCCGTTTTCAAATGTTTTATTTTTGAACGTCAGTTCACATTTGTAGGTGGATCATCAGTGTTAGAGCTAAAATTAGCATGTTTAAAGTGATTTTCATGCTTCCAGGGGCCCAAAACACAAGATTTATGGAATGGTTAAAAGTGCATGAAAATGGCCAATTTACTCACTCTGAGTTCTCAAAAAGGGTTTCTTCACCCCGGGAAGTTAATTAAATACCATTTGGAGGCATTTAATGTTCGAGCAAAAACGGCTGATTTTCGACAAAAGAGATAACACCCCCCCATTACGTCATGCTTCAGAAATGTGGAAAATGGTCCGTTTTCAAATGTTTTATTTTTGAACGTCAGTTCACATTTGTAGGTGGATCATCAGTGTTAGAGCTAAAATTAGCATGTTTAAAGTGATTTTCATGCTTCCAGGGGCTCGGGAAGTTAATTAAATACCATTTGGAGGCATTTAATGTTCGAGCAAAAACGGCTGATTTTCGACAAAAGAGATAACACCCCCCCATTACGTCATGCTTCAGAAATGTGGAAAATGGTCCGTTTTCAAATGTTTTATTTTTGAACGTCAGTTCACATTTGTAGGTGGATCATCAGTGTTAGAGCTAAAATTAGCATGTTTAAAGTGATTTTCATGCTTCCAGGGGCCCAAAACACAAGATTTATGAATGGTTAAAAGTGCATGAAAATGGCCAATTTACTCACTCTGAGTTCTCAAAAAGGGTTTCTTCACCCCGGGAAGTTAATTAAATACCATTTGGAGGCATTTAATGTTCGAGCAAAAACGGCTGATTTTCGACAAAAGAGATAACACCCCCCCATTACGTCATGCTTCAGAAATGTGGAAAATGGTCCGTTTTCAAATGTTTTATTTTTGAACGTCAGTTCACATTTGTAGGTGGATCATCAGTGTTAGAGCTAAAATTAGCATGTTTAAAGTGATTTTCATGCTTCCAGGGGCTCGGGAAGTTAATTAAATACCATTTGGAGGCATTTAATGTTCGAGCAAAAACGGCTGATTTTCGACAAAAGAGATAACACCCCCCCCATTACGTCATGCTTCAGAAATGTGGAAAATGGTCCGTTTTCAAATGTTTTATTTTTGAACGTCAGTTCACATTTGTAGGTGGATCATCAGTGTTAGAGCTAAAATTAGCATGTTTAAAGTGATTTTCATGCTTCCAGGGGCCCAAAACACAAGATTTATGGAATGGTTAAAAGTGCATGAAAATGGCCAATTTACTCACTCTGAGTTCTCAAAAAGGGTTTCTTCACCCCGGGAAGTTAATTAAATACCATTTGGAGGCATTTAATGTTCGAGCAAAAACGGCTGATTTTCGACAAAAGAGATAACACCCCCCCATTACGTCATGCTTCAGAAATGTGGAAAATGGTCCGTTTTCAAATGTTTTATTTTTGAACGTCAGTTCACATTTGTAGGTGGATCATCAGTGTTAGAGCTAAAATTAGCATGTTTAAAGTGATTTTCATGCTTCCAGGGGCCCAAAACACAAGATTTATGGAATGGTTAAAAGTGCATGAAAATGGCCAATTTACTCACTCTGAGTTCTCAAAAAGGGTTTCTTCACCCCGGGAAGTTAATTAAATACCATTTGGAGGCATTTAATGTTCGAGCAAAAACGGCTGATTTTCGACAAAAGAGATAACACCCCCCCCATTACGTCATGCTTCAGAAATGTGGAAAATGGTCCGTTTTCAATGTTTTATTTTTGAACGTCAGTTCACATTTGTAGGTGGATCATCAGTGTTAGAGCTAAAATTAGCATGTTTAAAGTGATTTTCATGCTTCCAGGGGCCCAAAACACAAGATTTATGGAATGGTTAAAAGTGCATGAAAATGGCCAATTTACTCACTCTGAGTTCTCAAAAAGGGTTTCTTCACCCCGGGAAGTTAATTAAATACCATTTGGAGGCATTTAATGTTCGAGCAAAAACGGCTGATTTTCGACAAAAGAGATAACACCCCCCCATTACGTCATGCTTCAGAAATGTGGAAAATGGTCCGTTTTCAAATGTTTTATTTTTGAACGTCAGTTCACATTTGTAGGTGGATCATCAGTGTTAGAGCTAAAATTAGCATGTTTAAAGTGATTTTCATGCTTCCAGGGGCTCGGGAAGTTAATTAAATACCATTTGGAGGCATTTAATGTTCGAGCAAAAACGGCAGATTTTCGACAAAAGAGATAACACCCCCCCATTACGTCATGCTTCAGAAATGTGGAAAATGGTCCGTTTTCAAATGTTTTATTTTTGAACGTCAGTTCACATTTGTAGGTGGATCATCAGTGTTAGAGCTAAAATTAGCATGTTTAAAGTGATTTTCATGCTTCCAGGGGCCCAAAACACAAGATTTATGGAATGGTTAAAAGTGCATGAAAATGGCCAATTTACTCACTCTGAGTTCTCAAAAAGGGTTTCTTCACCCCGGGAAGTTAATTAAATACCATTTGGAGGCATTTAATGTTCGAGCAAAAACGGCTGATTTTCGACAAAGAGATAACACCCCC
>NW_028249195.1:0-64673 GCF_964263255.1 Lissotriton vulgaris
CACTTCGAATTTATTTTTTGACAAATAAAAATCCCACCCTCTCCACCCACAACAGGCCCACACTTCTACGGGAATGACCTCCTCCCAACACATTAGGGCATTCTCCTTTCTTCTTGAATTCCAAAAGAAGTTCAAGACTTGGCTTTTCAAAATTGTCTTCTTGTGGGACCATCAAAACTGCCTGTACTCTGTCCCTGCCTCACATACGCCTTCACTAACCTACTCAGCGCTTGGATACCCTCACTGGTGACAAGCAGCACTCTACAAATACACCTTACATTTCATTACATGAATGAATGAACTGGCGACAAAGTGATCAAGGTTAATTCAATGTTCTAAAGCCACTACAAAGTAAAAAGCCAAGATTTTAACTTAAATTCGCCATTGATAATGCGTAACAATAGGGAATAAATCATTTCATATTTAGCTGCTTGAAACGAAAAAGATTTGCCGCTCACTTTTTAAAATCTAATGGCAGGTAGCTGGCAGGTAGCTTATAAAGCTTGGTCTTACTGGATCTTAGGGCCAGATGTATCGGAGAATTCGAGAAATGGAAAAACTACTTATCTACGATGGAATCATACGCAACCAAGGTCAAGCCATCAAACCAGCAAAGATTTAGTGGCACAATGCCCATGTCATACAAGGCAAAACAAGGAATTAAGTATGCAAAAAAAAGGATTAACCAACTCCTGAGCTACCTTCGGGACAAACCCAGTGACAGAAACTCAACTGAAAGTTTTACAGAATCAAAAGGCAGCCCTAAAAAAACTGAAAAGAGATGCGAATAGAGCTATGGAGGAAGACCTCTGGGCCAAATTACATGCCGACGTTAAACACAACAACAGCTCCCGATTTTGGATGACCATAAATCAATTTATCAATAACAATCATGATGGAATCTGCTCCTACATCTCAGAGGAAGTATGGGAAAAATATCTTAGGATCCATTTCCATCAAGTCAACGACCAGCGAGATCATGGTAAACTAGATCAAGACGAAGTATATTGCCAAACGACACCTAAGTCCTGTGCCGGAAACCATCCCGCCGACTCTGAGAACTCAGTAGCAGACACACAAATCGAGGACTCCCAAACTAACTACATAGGTGCCATCTGAAGGCAGATAGGAAAAGGGAGAAGAGAAGGCGCACCTGGCCCAAATGGGCTGCCACCAGCATTGTATAAACAGGAGGAAATCTTCTGGGCTGAAGCTCTGGATCCACTCTTCAGAGAAATTAGAATGTTGAACATTTTGCCTAGTTCATGAAGAGGCTCAATCATCTCCCCAATCTACAAATCCTGCGAGAAGTCGGATCCACATAATTACAGATTAGTGGCACTACAGGACAATGAAGCTACATATTTTGCCGGCTTGTTATTGGAGGATCTTCAGGCATGGGCAGAAGAAAATTGCGTAATTCCTCTACAACAGACTGGCTTCATAAAATCGGTCGGGACAACGACAAACATTCTAATCATGGCTATGCTTATGGATAAGGCTGAGGCCACACAGTCGTCTTTATTTCTATGCTTCATTGACTACAAAGCCGCCTTTGATCATGTCAACCACAACAGACTTTGGTCCAAACTACACAGCTGGGGGCTTCCACAGCCTTTACTCAAACTAATAATGAATTTACACACGAACACGTGGCTACCGGTGAAGCTGGGAAATGGAACGCATCTGTCAAGGCGCATACCTACGGAAAAAGGATTAAAACAGGGCTGTGTTTTAGCACCCACCCTTTTCAATCTGTAGATTGCTGCTTTAGTCCCGCTACTAACCAGCTGCAACTCACATGCCCCGAAATTAGGGGATATGTCATTACCTTGTCTCCTCTATGCAGATGACATAGTCCTGATCCGCAAAACAAAAGTAGGGATACAACATCTCTTAAACACGATGCAGGATTTCTCCCAAGCAAATGATCTGACGATCAACCTTGGTAAAACAAGAACAATGACAGTCAGGAAAAAAAGGCATCAAACTGCTGCCTGGTTCTTGGGTGATATCAGAATAGAGGACACAACCGAATACTGTGAATAGTGCAAAGACAAAAGATATATGAAGAAACACTTCGAATTTATTTTTTGACAAATAAAAATCCCACCCTCTCCACCCACAACAGGCCCACACTTCTACCTAAAGAAATAAATACATTGCCCCATTGTCCAATGTAAGTCCAACAAAGTTCTCCCTGCCCCAACTGCCCTTTCCAATTCCTACCCTCTCCACCCAAAAAAAGTCCCTCCCACAAAGAAAATATATGTTAAAAAAGGCCTTAGAAGGTATCTATCTGGGTGTAGAGGCGTGCCGCCTTTTGGTGTAGCAGTGCCAGCTCTCGTAGAACGTAGTGTGGTAGGAGGTGGGGGCAGCAGTGGTGGATCCAGCCTCCACCGGCGCTGATGAAGGTGTGGCCAGGATGGAGGCTCTGGCGGCTGACCAGAGGGGCTGGGGGCAGTGGCTCATGTGTCTGTTTATATAGTGTCACAGTAGCAGAACATTGCTGGTTCCCCTAGGGGCATTAGAATATTTCATGTGATTAGTCACAGGGTCAAGGTTTCCCCACAGATACATCCCAGCAAGCACTGACTACAAGGAATTAAGCCAGAATACCACCAGAATAAAAGTGTTTTTTTTCACTTCAAGGATTTCATGGTAAAAACTAAAAAGACTCTTAGGGGCCTATTCTATCCTAGCAGGAACGGGATCGCCCACCTGCCATTCGGCAGTCCCACACCCCTGATCATGATGCGACTCCCACGCGAGGGTTGCATCTGGCATTTTCACATGGTGGCGGTGCTGCTGGCTGCAGCACCCGTCGCAATGGTAAAATGCCATGTTGTGCATTTCCATGCACAATGTGGCAGGCACCACGCAGTGCCTGCCACTTGTACATGGGTATGTGGGGGAGTACATGGGTACCCTCCCAAGTGCACTCCACCACACCCTCACCCACAGGGGGCCCACAACAGGCATCGTGATATGGCAGTGGGTAAATCACGTTACGATGGTGATCTTTACGCCATCATAATCAGCCCCTAAGTGTGTAAAAACAAAATGACCTCTCATTAATTTGTTTAAAAATTATTTGTATTGTTAACTAAAAACAACATCACAGCTTACATGTATTATAGTTCAAATAGTATCATAGTCAGTGACACAGACAGACTTCAATCCAGCCAAAATGCCACCGCCAGACTCGTCCCTGACCTCCTGTGAAGAACCTACACAAAACCACTCCTCAAAGATCTCCACTGGCTGCCCATTCAGAAGTGCTGCCATTTCAAACTTCTTACACATGCATTCAAGTCACTACACCACACAGGACCCAAATACCTCAATCACCAGCTTCCCTTCCATTAACCCATCAGACAATTTCTCTCAGCATCACTCTCACTTGCATACACACCCTGCATTCACAGAAGGACGATGATAGGTCGATCATTCTTCTACCAAGCCACTCATTTCGGGTATGACCTCCTCCCGGATGTATGTCAGTACAACGCGATCTTTTAGATCGCGGTACTTGACATCGCAGGTTTTACAACGCAAGTCGTTACAACGACTTGCGTTGGAGGGCGCAGATTTCGGAATTTTTTAATTTTATATTCCAACACCAGTCCCCGTAACAGTAGGGAAGGTGTTGGACTATAAAATTAAAACATTCCTTATCCCACAGCGCCATCCAGCGCAAGTCGTAGTAACGACTTGCGTTGTAACAGCTGCGGGGAAAAGGTCGTGCGGTGTAAACACCGCGTTGTAAACGACGTTCCCCCCTCCTCCAAACACATCAGGGCATTCTCCTTTCTTCTTGAATTCCAAAAGAAGTTCAAGACTTGGCTTTTCAAATTGTCTTCTTGTGGGACCATCAAAACTGCCTGTACTCTGTCCCTGCCTCACATACGCCTTCACTAACTTACTCAGCGCTTGGATACCCTCACTGGTGACAAGCAGCACTCTACAAATACACCTTACATTTCATTACATGAATGAATGAACTGGCGACAAAGTGATCAAGGTTAATTCAATGTTCTAAAGCCACTACAAAGTAAAAAGCCAAGATTTTAACTTAAATTCGCCATTGATAATGCGTAACGATAGGGAATAAATCATTTCATGATTTAGCTGCTTGGAACGAAAAAGATTTGCCGCTCACTTTTTAAAATCTAATGGCAGGTAGCTGGCAGGTAGCTTATAAAGCTTGGTCTTACTGGATCTTAGGGCCAGATGTATCTGAGAATTCGAGAAATGGAAAAACTACTTATCTACAATGGAATCATACGCAACCAAGGTCAAGCCATCAAACCAGCAAAGATTTAGTGGCACAATGCCCATGTCATACAAGGCACAACAAGGAATTAAGTATGCAAAAAAAAGGATTAACCAACTCCTGAGCTACCTTCGGGACAAACCCAGTGACAGAAACTCAACTGAAAGTTTTACAGAATCAAAAGGCAGCCCTAAAAAAACTGAAAAGAGATGCGAATAGAGCTATGGAGGAAGACCTCTGGGCCAAATTACACGCTAACGTTAAACACAACAACAGCTCCCGATTTTGGATGACCATAAATCAATTTATCAATAACAATCATGATGGAATCTGTTCTTACATCTCAGAGGAAGTATGGGAAAAATATCTTAGGACCCATTTCCATCAAGGCAACGACCAGCGAGATCATGGTAAACTAGATCAAGACGAAGTATATTGCCAAACGACACCTAAGTCCTGTGCCGGAAACCATCCCGCAGACTCTGAGAACTCAGTAGCAGACACACAAATCGAGGACTCCCAAACTAACTACATAGGTGCCATCTGACGGCAGATAGGAAAAGGGAGAAGAGAAGGCGCACCTGGCCCAAATGGGCTGCCACCAGCATTGTATAAACAGGAGGAAATCTTCTGGGCTGAAGCTCTGGATCCACTCTTCAGAGAAATTAGAATGTTGAACATTTTGCCTAGTTCACGAAGAGGCTCAATCATCTCCCCAATCTACAAATCCTGCGAGAAGTCGGATCCACATAATTACAGATTAGTGGCACTACAGGACAATGAAGCTAAATATTTTGCCGGCTTGTTATTGGAGGATCTTCACTCAGGCATGGGCAGAAGAAAATTGCGTAATTCCTCTACAACAGACTGGCTTCAAAAAATCGGTCGGGACAACGACAAACATTCTAAGCATGGCTATGCCTATGGATAAGGCTGAGGCCACACAGTCGTCTTTATTTCTATGCTTCATTGACTACAAAGCCGCCTTTGATCATGTCAACATCAACATACTTTGGTCCAAACTACACAGCTGGGGGCTTCCACAGCCTTTACTCAAACTAATAATGAATTTACACACGAACACGTGGCTACAGGTGAAGCTGGGAAATGGAACGCATCTGTCAAGGCGCATATATACGGAAAAAGGATTAAAACAGGGCTGTGTTTTAGCACCCACCCTTTTCAATCTGTAGATTGCTGCTTTAGTCCCGCTACTAACCAGCTGCAACTCACATGCCCCGAAATTAGGGGATATGTCATTACCTTGTCTCCTCTATGCAGATGACATAGTCCTGATCCGCAAAACAAAAGTAGGGATACAACATCTCTTAAACACGATGCAGGATTTCTCCCAAGCAAATGATCTGACGATCAACCTTGGTAAAACAAGAACAATGACAGTCAGGAAAAAAAGGCATCAAACTGCTGCCTGGTTCTGGGGTGATATCAGAATAGAGGATACAACCGAATACAAATATCTAGGCGTGAAGCTGGATTCAAGCGGCCGGTTTGCGGCTCAGAAGAACAGCATAAGGCACAAAGGTCTAGCACTAGCAATTTCCCTAAAAATTCTAAACTCTAAATTAACAGGCCCATCGATCTTACCACTCGTCGAGGTTGTTCGGGCAAAACTCCTGCCAACAATCACCTATGGCAGTGAGGTACAAAAAGGGAAGGACGCAAAAACACTAGATGCCACAGTAACAACGGCATTTAGGGTCATCTTTGGGCTGCCGAAATACACTTCACCCGCCCAAATCAGACTTGATTTTGGCGTTCTGAAACAATCACTTGCTAGACAAGGGGCCTTCATCATCACTTGGGACAAAGTGCGAAGAGCAGAATGTGGTACGCTAAATGAACAGATGTGGAAGGAGCTACAATCGTAACCCAAATTACCAGCCGCTGAATTTCTACATAGCAGTCTGCATAATTTGGGGCTAAACCAGCTTTGGGAAACACTGACAACCACCCCTTCTTTCAAAAAATTAGTGTGGAAGACTGTGAAACTCCTTTCATGGCTGGAGGACAAGGATGCACTATCAAAGAGATCCCATGGCTGGATGACCCTGAATACATATTTGAAGCCGGGCACACAAACCTACTTCAATTTGGGTTATGTCAAAAACATAAAAATAGCTTTTTTGAAATATAGGCAAGGACTGCTCCCATGCGCCGAGCATCTCCCTCCCTGGCTTCGGAACCAAGCTGGCTCTGCATGCCGTCTATGTGGATCAGCGCATGAAGACATGCTGCACCTACTATGCTCCTGTAGAGAATTTACAATGGAACGAAAGAAATTTCTGAAACAACCTTTCAATCAACGAGGGATCCGCACCAGGAGGCAAGCTCTGCTAGCATGTTTTGAACCGAGGGACTCACAATTGAACTGTAGAACAGTAAAATATCTGAGACTGTGCGGCAGCAAGGTGCCAGAAATACCGACAATAGGAACCTAACCAGAAATAGCACTTGCATAAGTGCAAGAGGTCTGCGAACACTCTGAGTATATGATTTGGGAACTCAGACTATACGTCTTTTTAAATACAAGAGTTTTAATTATGTACATGACAGTTTTTAAATGAGTATATTTTTTGTTTTGCAATGGTTTTAATTAACTATGCAAATAAATTAAACTTGAAACCAGATGTATCAACATTACATTTTGCAAGTCCATAATAGCAAATTTCATCAATTCGCTATTATAGACTCGCAAAATGCAATGTATGTAGGAATCTGCTAATATTTTACGATTCCTACGCATTCCTTGTTTGCGACTTGCAAATTGCGAGTCGCAAATAAGGAATGGCTTCCCATTCATTTCTATGGGCCAAGACGCCCATAGGAATGAATGGGAATTGCATGCGCAATTGGGTACTTGCAAATTTCGCATGCAATTTTAAGGCTGCCAGGGTTCCAAAAGGACACCCTGTTGCACCCCTGAAATGTGCATATGTGCATATGAGGCGCGCATACATACTTGAAGTTGGTGGTAATTTGCGATTCCTTAAAGCAATATCGCAATTTGCGATTGCTACTAGAATAGCATTTAGGGAATCGCAAATTGCGATCCCCTAAATGGGTGTGCCAAATAGGGAATCACAAATTTTGTGATTCCTTATTTTGCAAGTGAATTTTTTGCTCCCTACATTGCACACTAAGATTTTGCAATCGCAAATGGTGAAATTCTTTGAATTTCACTGTTTGCGATCGCGATTTTGCTTGATGCATCTGGCCCTATGATTGCTAGTCAGAATGTAATGCTGGACTGTTTCAAATACATTTTGTGTGCCAAGACCAGAGTTTTAAACTGCATTTATGTTTATGCATAGGCAGCCAACGCACATGTTTGAGATGTTGAGAAATGGAAGACCAACTAAAATGCTTTAAAATGAATCATGCAGCATAGTTATCCCCCACCAGGAGCCTTTTAATCAAGGCTTTGTATAGACCAATATAAAGGCTGTTTGTGTAATGAAATCTGGAAAGAGTTAAAGCATCCGCCACAATTTTTTGTGCATCAAAAAGTAAAAGGTAAAAAAATTCTTTAAGGTGCCTGGGTAGGAGAAACACAGTCCTGTATTACTGAGCATTTACTGACAAAAAAAGAAAGGTTATTATCAAATTTGATCCCCAGATTTCTAACTACTAGAGATGTAGTTAAAGGTGTAGGAAGGCCGTTGGATCACCGATCTTCATTTAAAAAAATTTTATTTTGTATTTTATTATTACCAAAATTCCGAGCAGTCAATACAGTCACTTACAAAACAGAACATAACAAAACAAAACAAAAAGATGAAATAAATAAGGAGGAGAAATGGGACTGTAAACAGACTGGGATATCCCAAAATTCTGACAATAACCATGCAGAAAAGGAGATGACCAGTTAAGACCAATGCCAGTGTGACCATATTTTTCCCACTTCCCTAACTGTTAGAGGACTCCTAGCTTTAGCAAATGCAGTTTCACAGTCATAAATTTGGCAGTCCACGACCACCAGGCTTCAATGTTAAAATTATTCACATGTCAAAAATATGAATATCAACTTTATCTGAGTTATATTTTAAGTAACTCTGCTGCATCCAGTTGATAATCTGGGATAATCAACTTTTAAAAGATGATTCCGAAACATCTGAGGCTTTAGCCGTACATAAACATCAACTGTGTGTCATCCGGATAGGACACCACTTTCGTCCTAAAGGTCTATGAACGTGGGCAAGGTGGCCATGTAAAAAGTGTTACGATTTGATATCTATCACACGAGAAAGACTGAAGTCATTTCTGTGCTTGACCACAGAAATGTATCTCCACCAGTCTTTGCAAAAGAAGGGGATAGGAGACCATGTTGAAAGCAGTTGACAAATCTATAAGAATGAGGGTAGGATGTTTATGTTCTCAAATATTTCCAGTAAAGTTGGTTCTGTACTATATTCCAGCCTGAACCCCAATTGAGACAAGTTTAAAAGTCCTAATTGTTCCAGATACTCAGACAATTTTGAATTCACCAGCATCTTAGAAAATGCCGGCAATAAGGAAATAGGACCAAAATTAGCTAAAACGTCAGGGTTGGCAGATTTTGTTTTAGAAGAGGTGTAATTTTTGCCTTTTTCTAAAGGGTACGGACAATAGCTCAATCTAGAGATTATTAAACAAAGCATTATTCACTGTATTTAGAACTTCAAATGCTCTGGCGGACAAGGGTCAACGGGTGATCCTGCTTTGCGTTATCTAATCGCTTTATCAGTTTACTTGAGGCTGTTCTCTCCAAATTAGGAAAAAGTAGTATAGTTTTTAGAGAGAGTGGATTTTATTGTTTTTCATAATCAAGATTTTATTGGTTTTCTGCAAAGAACAATGGAAATAGCAAACAGTGCACAGTACAGACTACCTCAGAAATACAGTAATAGGTAGTAAACAAAGACAAGATGCCATATCAATCACTACACAGATTATAGCACGACCACCACTTCCTCCAGATCTTTCCATATTTACAAAGGGCAGCCCCTAGGGGTATATATGGGTTTGTCTAGCCTGTTACATCAGCCCATTACAGAGCACCATTCAGTCAGTGTTGGTAGTTCTGGAAATTTCTAGTGTCAGACTATATCGTTCTCCACAGGGGCCTTCCATTCCCTCCAGGATGCCCAGCACTGCAACGTGAGTGGAGCAGTCTACATGCCTCTCTAGGATTTTGAGAAGTGTGGTAAAGATCAAGGATGAGTATCAGGCAGTAACCGGGCTGGACCATATCGTGCAAAAAGTCGCTATCATGGCACACCTTGAGCATGCTGGGACAGAGGTTGCTCCCATCCACATAGTCATAGCTGGGTGAGATATGATATGTGTAAGTATTTTAGTTAAACAAATCGTACGTGGAATGGGATAGCCAGTTCGCGGGGGCATCTTGGTGTCCCTACAGTCGTCATCATCTAGGGAACCAATCTAACAGTCCGATTTATTCCAGAGTGTAGGAAAAGCGCCAGAGGCTTTAATGACCAGTGAACTGTATAAGTGTGAAACATCATCCATGCCTACTAGAGTCACAAGCACCTGAGATTCAGGGAGATTGTATTCCGACAGTACAAGCAGTTGTGGTTGGTATACCGATAGTGAACTGCACAACTGCAGGTATCTATAGAATTGGTTCTTGTGGAGCTCAAATCCCCCTGCATATCTTGAAAGTTCTTCGTTTGCAACCTGGCCCATAAGTGGTGGGAAATGCCAATGAGGTCCCTGCATTTGAACCCTTCGAGGCTGGATTCAGGGGAGACAGTTACCTTGCCACAGTGGTTTGCCTCTGTGGGTTTATGGTCCCATCAGATTGAGACTTCAGTAAGCGCAAGGCTCCAATACAATGTATGCCCCCAGATATTGGAAACCCAGCGTGCGGACGGGGAAGTGAGTTTACCAGTCAGTCACTTTACGGCCTACCTGCAGGGAGACCATGAGTGATTTAGATCAATTAACTGTGAGTCTTGATGCTTCACCATACAGGTGAAACAGCTGGAGGAGACGAGGTCCCGAAGAGGTGCAGTTGGCAAAGAAATAGCAAGAAGTCATCAGCGTAGAGTGCCATTTGTTCCTCCATTGAAAGCTGCAAATGTGGGCGTCATACCTAAACTGCCAGGGGTTCAATTGCTAGAGCGAAGTGCAGCAGCAAGAGGGGATATTCCTGTCTGGTGCCTCTGCCAGTCTGGAATGTGTAGTAGCAAGCCCCAACCAGGCCTACTAGTGCAAGGGATTCACCCTTCTCTGCTTAGAATCCTTAGACCAATGGTAAGAAGTTGGCACAGAAACTGGAATAGAAAAGAAAGAATTTATTAAACTTCTTGAGGTGGAACTACAATCACACAAAACCCTTCAGTATAGTAGGAGGTAGCACACTGACTGGAAGGAGCTGGGTCCTTTTATACCCACACAGGGGCTCATAAGAAGGCGGTAAAAGGCACAGAGTATTGAATTCAAATACATATAAGGTCATACAGAGAGTACTAGCAACAAGTGGGAAGGGCTGACAGTAACCTAATTCTGGTGGACATCTCTTGACAATTACAAGTTAGGGACAGCTGTAAGCTTTATTGGGCATGTGCAAAGCAAAGGAGACTAAACATATCTTGTCTCTAGGCAGATTTCAAGAGCAGTTGACAGGAAGGTAGGACAGAGCACATGGCATACAAAATGGCCAACAGAAATACAAAATGGATTCCGTACAACAGGCAAGATAGTCTCAAAATACCGATTGTCTTCTGCTAATGCTTAATCTAATCGCTGTTAATTTACTACAGACGACCCTTTCAGCATTTGCTGAAGACATTCGTCTGTCTAGGGTAATCTGGATCTGCATCTTGTACATTGATATTCATCATATCAGAAATCTCTTTGCTTAACATTTGCTGTTCTTTTGTAACTCTTCTCTTGGCAGGTGTACAAGCAGTAATGCACATAGAGCAAATCATGGGACAATATTGTATACAAGTACAGCATGTAAATAGTATCACCAGTAGTATACATAGAAAAGTCAGTAGTTTCCAGCCCCAAGCAACAAAGAGTGTCAATATCCAGGTTGAAAATGTCCATGTACCAGTCTCTGGGCGAATGTCTGCAGCAATCTTATGCAGTTTAGAGATTGCGTCCTAAACTGAAGGTGAATGTTCTGGGATGAAGACTCAACAGCTGCTACTGATGATGCGGCATGCACCACCACGATCAACCAAGATCACATGGGAGCACCATCCGATTTTGGAGTGCTACAATTCTTGCAATTAGCAGTTCTTCTGTAATGTTCCCAAGTGCCATAGCTGTCTGATTGGTGACAGCTTCCACTACAAGAGTCAATCGTCTGATCTTTCTACTATTTAATGCAGCACCCACGAAGAAAAACAAACCCAAATTGAAATCAACATATTGTTGCAGAGTGGTGTCTGTCTGATCAATTTCATCAGTACTTGTTGTCCGTTTATATCTATTTTTGGAAATGTCATTATACAATTTCAAGTTAAGATGATATGATGCAGGTGCTAAAAACACAGGGGGTAACAAAAATGATATGTAGCATATTCCTGACCATCCAATAGGTAATTGGCAATATCCTTTATTACCACATACGAAGTAGGTATTGTGAGATGCTACAAATCTACTGTTGTTAACACCCGCAATGTTTAATACAGTAGTACATTTGCTTCGTCCTACAGGAATTCTCCCAATACTGCCAATACATAAATCTGCTTTTGCTCTGGTTACAAAAATCACAAAGGGTCAAATGTTCTACATATTCCTCACATTTGTGAAGACATATGGTGTTGAAGATTTGTCCGGTTGGTATTCATCCCATTCCCATTTAGTCCCTTTGGCTTGAGGATAACCATTTTCATCTTGGTAACATTCATTATTCAACTGAAAAAGGATTCCACCTACTAAAGGCTTTCCATAAGCAAACAAAAGGGCATACCAAGCTTGACATGAACCATTATGGGAAAACGGTAGAGGAATAAAAGGCGTTCCTCCTTTCTTCTGGTGCGCAGGTATCATCCCACACACCCAACAATTGGTAGTATTTGTAGAATTATGGGTATGATGCAACATCTGAATGAATGTGTTATTCAGATAGGACTGTCAATGTTTTAGCTCATGATAAGGAAGAGTGTAGTAATGATGCTCCAGTGGAGCTGGAGCGGTTGCAACAAAAAGCTGTCGAGCAGGAACTGTTTTCTCAATGAACCAAGTGGTTATTGCCAAAACCACCAGGACAACAACAAACCCTACAGCACAAATCAATTTCCTATTCATTTTGATAAGAGTAATACTCAATCTTCCTAAGAACTTATTGAAAAACAATCGTTGGAGCTCTTATCCCTCGGGTAGCCGCTGATTTCTTCACCACGAGAAAGGTGGGTGTCACTACACTAATGCAGGGCTGATCCCCCCTTGCCTCATTGGCTCTCCGTTTCACAAACCCAGGGCGGTAGCTCAACCAATTTCGTTCAAAACTGCAGATTCTTTCCTTGGTCTCAAATGATATCGCTCTGTTCAGGAATCGTGTGGTCCGGGAAGACTTCCGTAGACTCGTCAGATGAGATAGCTTGACCCTTCTCCGTTTCCAGAATATCTCGATGGTCAGTCAGCACAGCAGGTTCCACCAAGGCGGGCGATACACGCTTGCAATACGTGGTGTGGCGCCAGTTCTTTCTGTTCATCACTTGAACCGCTGTCCTTGTAGCCAACAGCACCTGCTCCGGACCTCGCCACCTCGGCTCCAAGCTGTTCGATCTGTCAAAGAGCTTGACCATCACCTGGTCACCGGGACGGATATCATGGGCCTCACCTGTGGATCTATGGGAAAGGGCTTCTCGAACAACATTCTTATCTGTTTCGGGCGTCGGTGCTCATGCCATATTAATTCGAGATGTTTGTGCAGCTGCGTCTGCAGCCTTTTTCTCCTCCCGCAAGCGGACTGCTTCATCACGTAGTTTAACCAAGTGTCTGATCGTGTCAGCCACCTGGGAAAAGACAAAAGAACCTTCACGTAATTGCTTACAATCAGCTGCTATATCATCTGGCTCTACTTCCACCGAATGTTTCCTGAATCGCTCAACAACCTCTCTAGCCAATATCTCAGTAAAATATTTCTTTTCCTTTTCTGACCAATTCTTAATAGTATTTTGAAGTTCAGAAGCAGTGAGAGTACCACGATCAGCTTTTTGCGCTGCAGATCTAATCTCAAAGGAACGTTCAGTAGTTAACATTGAGCGAGTGTCTCGGGCTTTATCTTGATCTGTAGGAGAGTCCTCATTTGACTCATTAGGAGCAGAAGGGAAAATATAATGAGGTGGAGAACGATCTAATTAGAGAGAATCATCTTGGGGTTTATTAAGAATAGGATAGAGAGGCCTACAAATAGCATTGTGCCCATTTACCTGTAACTGAAGCTCCCTAACTTCCCTTTCTTTAGTTTCTCTCATCTCTTTATTTTTCATATCTAAGGCTTTCGCATGCACACTTCTACGCTGTTCTTTTTCAATCAAGGCCTGTTCACGCTTCATTTGCTCACGCACTTCTTTGTCCCACTTTCGCACACAGTCAAACATATCTTGCCTAGCCTTTCGCCTAAACATTCGTTGCTCCACATACTGAATCTTTCATAAATCAAATGACCCATACATAGGCCAATGCAACTCAGGATCCTTGCGAGTGTATTTATTCCACAATTTGCTCTACATTATGGACAAAATACCATATTTAATATACATATCCCTATTAGGTGTCCCCTCCGGGGGGGGGGGGCGGTTATGCTTCATCAAGTGTCAAATTGGTACCATTACAAAAGCAACACAACTTACGAAGTGTGCTCAAAAACAGGCATGCCGAAAATAGTGCAAAATATGCAGTATTATAAAAAAGTAGCGCTTAAAGTACTCTTTGTACGTTGTGCCGTTCGAATTTCATAGGAGTAGACAAAAATCTCCTCATTACCTGCCTATATGTGTTGCAAGGCATATATCAACTTTACATAGAATCATTTCAAACTTTTGTCAAATTCATAGAAAAAAATGCCGTAGTAAGCGTATCTCAACTACCTTACTAATTACAAGGCATCATACTTACAGCAAGTGCCGTAAAACGGCTCTTACCAGTGAAATGGTCCAGGTTCCTCCTGCCAAGTTCTCAAATCGACCAAACGGTCACTATACAGCGAATCAACAGAAGAGATCTAATTCGAGGACCGGCGCCACCTGGATGGTCAGATCAGAAAGAAAGGGCAAACGCCGTGGATGCCAAGACTCTGGTCACCTCTGGCATTGATCTCGTCCAAAGCGAGATTCCAATCCTTCGTCTCGACCAGTCCATCGGGCATCCGAGTCACCGATGAGCCCCACGTTGGACGTGCCAATTTGTAGTAGCAAGCCCCAGCCAGGCCTACTAGTGCAAGGGATTCACTCTTCTCTGCTTAGAGTCCTTAGACCAATGGTAAGAAGTTGGCACAGAAACTGGAATAGATAAGACAGAAGTTATTAAACCTCTTGAGGTGGAACTACAATCACACAACACCCTTCGGTATAGTATGAGGTAGTACACTGACTGGAAGGAGCTGGTTCCTTTCACACCCACACAGGGGCTCAAAAGAAGGTGGTACAAGGCACAGAGTATTGGTTTCAAATACATATAAGGTCATACAGAGAGTGTGCTAGCAACAAGTGGGAAGGGCTGACAGTAACCTAATTCTGGTGGACATCTCTTGACAGTTACACGTTAGGGACAGCTGTAAGCTTTATTGGGCATGTGCAAAGCAAAGGGGACTAAACATATCTTGTCTTTAGGCAGATTTCAAGAGCAGTTGACAGGAAGGTAGGTGTTAGGGTTTGTGCACAGCAAAGAGCATGTCCCCTCTCATTGCACTAGTGGTCTCTGTAATAGCGCTCTTTAAACATACTACTGAAAGCCTTTAATGTTATCTCAGCCCCTCCCTAAGACTTCTGTGTATGTTGCTCAATGTATTCACAAGTTTGGACATTGCTGTCTTGTTTGCACATTGGACCTTGCTTTTACCAAGGCTTATTTAGAAAACATTGGACCTTGTTTTTACCAAGGCTTATTTAGAACACTCCTCCCTAGGCCATGTGTTACTTCAACTCATTAGCATAATAACTGAACACCTGCTTGTGAGAACCACACCCAGTTCTTCGAACCACACCCAGCTCTTCGAACCACACCCAGCCCTGTCTATAAAAGGCAGCCCCTGAGCCTCACCCAGTGCTTGTGCTCGTCCACCTCCCACTTACCTGAGAACAGATCCTTCGGCACTGGCACTCCGGCTCTCTCCAGACCTTCATTGACTTCAAAGGGCACGGCTTCTGGCTCTTCCTTCTTCTGGTTTCCGGCTACTTCTTGCCTCAGCCCCTCTTCTCCACTGCAATCTACCTGCAAAAGAGAAAGAGGTCAAGGTTAGACTGATCAGTATCCCTTTTCAGCAACAAGGAAGTGAAAAACCTTTTATTATCTGAAAGAACTTTATCGGCGATTTCTGGATTCATGTAAAGACAATTTGGAACAAGATATCTCCCACGAACTTTGTGGTTCAAACCCTTTGTTACAAGAATACTTTGTGGAACTTTGTGAAATAAACATGGTTTTACATGGAACATTTTTAAGACTTGAACAGAGGAAACCATTGACAGCAAGGCAAACAGTAAATCAAGGACTTGCACAAATTACCTGCTGTATTTTGATGTAAAAGTACAGTATTTGTTTTATAAAAAGTCTGGAAATGTGTGAAAAGTGTTTGCTATTAAGAATTTAGCCTTTAGTTATATTAAGGTGAATGTTAGACGTTGGTATCCAAATGTTCTCTGTGCAAAAAACAACTTTTGCAGGTCCAACCCGTATCTACACCATCTTCTCGTGTTAACCAACAAACTCAAAGCACACAATTTATTCACTGAGGTTGGAAAAATCGAAACTCATCAGTCTATTGCTGAAATGCAAATAGTTCAAAACAAAAGTGACATGCTTTTAAAAGGTGCTGGTTAGTCACTCTAAAACATATGTGATGAAAATAAGCGCAGCACTTCGGATACATTAAACATGCTACAACACAAATATTGACAGAGCATATATACACCATATGTTTTAAACGATACGTGCAACGAATAATCATGCCAATAACATTTACAGCGCACACACATGCAATATGAATTAATAAAACAATGAATACAATTATAACAAAATTAATATTAATTGTGAATTAACGTGTAAATATAATAATGTCAACCAAATGATTTCATATGAAAAAAATTAAAACAATACATCTTAATGCACTTTTTCATATTGCTCCAATCGTTTATTGATATCCTCAAGATTTTTGTCTCATTCTTCATTTTCAAATCTTTTTGATAAATCTCGTTGTAAGTTGAAAATCTCTTCCTGCAATTCTTTTATGGTTTTTGGAAGCTCTTCTACTATTAAAAGAATTACATCGAGGCAGCATTTATTCAACACTGAATACCACTTGTCCATGAATATTTTGTTATGTTGTAGTCTGAATAGGAGGAGTTTAATCGCCAATCTTAACCCTCTGGGGATACGCTGATGCTTATGGTATTGAATGAGTGTAGTTGCATGCAGACGTTGATTGAGTTCTCTCCGCATGATAAACTCCATGTGTTTCAATTGTTGTACTGTTGAGCCTTGGTGGGACTCGAAACTTTTTGTGGCCTTGATTAATCCACAGATTTCTTTAGCTTGGTCTTCTGTAAAAACTTTATTGTTCGCTCTGTTTTCTGTAGTACTTGCTATGCTATCAAAGGTAGACATTATTTGATGTGGGTGCTCTGGCCAAAGTGGGCAGTTATGACTACTGATTTTAAGGAAAGAGTAGGCACTTGGCACACCTTATTTTTTCTAGCTTTTTGATTCTACGTTGTGCTTATGATTCATAGTATTCCAACTATTGCGTGCTCTCAGGTGTCATGGGGCTGCCTGTCCCCTATGTGCAAATAACTTTGATAAAGCGGGTAGTAAACAACATTTACTCCTTGACCTGATGCACAGCCCAAAATTTAATTTAAACTACTTTTCTTAAATTAAATCACAAGTTTACCAAATGTTAATAGATTGCACTGGGTTTTATTCACCGTGTTCTTTTCATAAGATCATTATTTTTTCATGTTATTTACTTTTCTCTTTTAAGAACATCACTTATATCATCATGTACATTTCCTATACATTAAATCTTTGATGTGATGCTGCTCACACGTTAACACATCCCAAAAACTGATTAATCGAAAACAGTTGAGAGGTGGTTGGCCCGATGCATTTCGGGACCCAGTCCCTTCTTCGGGGGCCGTCCTGTAAATGAAACACATTATACATCACTTTAAATGTTTCTCTTTCTAAGTACATTTTACAAGTCTAATCAAGGGTCACTTTTCGTTTCAAATCAACCACCATTGCTACCTTTAACAACTTAATAATCTGTGTTTGAGGGTTTATCTCTCTACTGATCACATTGTCTCTTTGTGAATAACGAACTGCTGGTTGTGAACCTCTATTCTGAGATAGTTTAGCTATATCACTATATACCTAAATGAAAGTTGATTATCATACTCAAATATGCTTCCAAGTTACATAGGGAGACTTCTGAGGGTACACAGGTCAAATGTTAAAACTGATTCAAAAATATCAAAACTGTCTTACTTAGAGCATCGAGCGGATATATTTTATGCTGCATAACTGTAAATAAAACACTGCTGTACTGTGGTACCTGAAAACATAGCTTCTAGTGTAATGGGGTTTTACCTGATGATTCAGTTTTGTTTAGTGTTCGGAGGGACGAAGCCTCATCGAAAAACTAATGGATGCAGAAAGCTGTGAAACAAATAAAATAAGCTGAAACTGCTGTTCCATTGCGGGTACTAGCACAACGCTATGTTATGTGTGCATAGTACGTAGTGCTTCTCATACCTTGTAATGTTAGAAGAAGTTCCTACTTGTTGTCTGTGAAAGGTGTCCTTAACGTATTGTTCGTTCTGGTTTCTCCCTGTGCAATTGAATAAGAAAAGCTTCAGGTCTTCACTGACTAAACACGGGATTCTACGAACTCGCTACACGTAGGTTTTAATTGGTTGCTTACCGGCTCACAGTTATGTTAGTGGATCGCGTAGTTTCGTCAATTACTGCGTTCGTTCCTGCAACAGGTGTCCTTGGCGTTTTATTCGTTCTAGCTTCTGCCTATGTGATAAGATAAACGGGAGTTCAAGGCTTGACTAACTAGATGCGGAGTTGTGAAAACTCACTGCTGATAAATTATAGTGGCTGCCTACCGGTTTACGATAATATTCGCGGCTGGCGTGGTTTCGTCAGTTACTGTTTCCGTAAAGGAAATCTAGGATCTCGGGAGATTTTAAACGCGTTGCTAACCATTTAGCATACTTCCTATCTAATGACTAGAAGTGAATGTCTAATACGGTCGCCATTTTAAACGGGTACACAAGCATTCTCGTAATTAAGCCTGAAAGGTTGTATTAGTTCCCCTGCGTGATGTAGGGATGCCACTTAAACGGTTATTTTTGATGGTATGATGAGTTAGATGCACGAGAAAAGTATTGCTGTTTTCTAAATAAAAATAGCTTTTTTTGGAGTAATATCTAAGAAAACTAAACTATTTGCAAATAATGTCAAAGCAATGCTAACGCTTACTCCTATTACTTGTCATTCAGCATCTGTGTAAATAGTGTGGAGATGGCGAATCTAACTTCTACCAAAATAAAATAAAATAAAGATTGTGTTGGAAAAAGTGGTGTACTCCTGAACATATATACATAATCACCTATCGACAATGATGCTCATATACATATATCACTAGAAGAATCCAATGCATAGTACTGATAATCAATATTTCCATTATTACACAATATGTGTATAGTTACTTTACTATATCCGATCTGCGGAGCTCAAACTACATCATTCATATACATTGGTAATCTTTTACATTTATGCATGTCATTGGAAAAAACATCACATGTCTGAAACTGTGTTAACTACCCCTTTTCAATGTTTATGTTAGGTTATAAAAAACAACCCATATCCAATTTGTCATTTAGCCCTAATGGTTCCATGGTTTAGAATTTTTTGATAGGCATAACTTCCCTTTGGGATAAGAATTTTTGATTATCCCTTCCTGGTTTGATTTCTATTTTCTCTATAACCATACATTTTAGCTGTGAGATGTTATGGTGCTTTTCTAACCAATGGTTTGCAAGATTGGAATTAGTGTTTTTATTTCTTATCATGCTTTTATGTTCTCCAATTCTAACTT
The DNA here is from genome assembly GCF_964263255.1 of Lissotriton vulgaris. Classification (NCBI taxonomy): domain Eukaryota; kingdom Metazoa; phylum Chordata; class Amphibia; order Caudata; family Salamandridae; genus Lissotriton; species Lissotriton vulgaris. The sequence continues at coordinate 19,587 of NW_028249195.1, forward strand.
TCACTTTTCTTTCGGTTTTACCGATGTACATGAGTCCACAGGGACATTTTATGCTGTAAATTACAAATTTCGAATCGCAGTCTGCTGTCAATCTGAGTGTAATTTGTTCTCCTGTTCTAGGATGAGATACAAAAGATTGTTGCATAACGTTATTACAGTGCGTGCAATTGCTGCATTTCTTCATTCCCTTATATTGTAATGTTTCTTTCTTCCTTTTGTTCTTCAATTCTTCCTTAAGGTTCCTGCTTCTGGTATATGCAAAAATTGTTTTTTCTCGAAATATGTTGTGAAAGTCCTCATCTTGCTGTAACAGTTCCCATCTTTTTAATACGATTTTTTTGATGTTTCGGGATTTGGTTGAATACTTTGAGACAAAAACGTTGTTAGACTTTGAAGATGATTTCTTGGAGCTTGATAATAAGTTTTCCCGACTCAATTTGTTGAGTTTTTCTTCAGCTTTATTGATACAGGTCATGGGATATCGCCTTTGTTTGAATTTTGTTTTAATTCTTCGTATGTCTTCTTGCTGGGTTTCGACTGTAGAACAAATTCTTTTCCTTCTCAGCATTTGGGAGTAAGGCAGATTTTCTGTTAGTTGAGGTGAATGAAAGCTTTTGAACAATAATGTGTTGTTACGGTCAGTTGATTTGATGAACATTTGTGTGTGTATTTTCATATCTTTTCTTATAATCTTCACGTCCAGAAATGATATTTCCTCATTATTTATTGTATGCGTGAATTTTATTCTTGGATTTTTCTGATTTAGTTACAAAATGTTGTTTTCTAATGTCTCCTTGGATCCTTTCCAAATTAAAAATATATCGTCTATAAATCGACGATACATGAGTAGTGAAGTATTCCATTTCGTGTCTGATAGAATGTGTTGCTCCTCGAATTGCGCCATAAACATATTCGCGTACGTTGGCGCTCCTCCAAAACCCATACTCATTCCACTGATTTGTAAAAAGAATTTTCTTCAAAGTGAAAATAGCTGTGCTGTAAGCAAAGAGTAATAACTCCAAAAGGAATATTTAGTTGACTCCAATCTCCTCTAGTTGTAATAGAGCCCATTTGATGGCTTCTATTCCTTCTTTTAATGGTATAGACGTATAAAGTGAACTTACGTCAATGGTACAGAATGTCCATTCTTGTGTGTTTTCAAGAGTTACCTTTCTCAGTAGGTTCAGAAATTCAGTCGTATCCTTAATGTTCGTTTTCCATTGGGTTACGAATTTCTGCAGAAAAAAATCTATATATTTGCCTAGAGGCTCCAAAATTGATCCTACTCCAGAAACAATGGGTCTAAAAGGTGGATCTTTTAGATTCTTATGCACTTTTGGGAGCATGTATATATGGGGTCGTTTGAGTTCCGTTTCTGTGAGAAATTGTAGAGTCTTTGTCGAAATCCACCCCATGGTGAGAGCATTTAGTAATATTGTTTCTAGCGTCCTTTTTATTTCGTTGGTTGGATCCATTTCTAATGGTAAGTACGTGGTGTCGTCCATCAAATGTTCTTTAACTTTCTTTTGATAGAATGAAGCGTCCATTATGATAAGAGCCCCTCCTTTGTCTGCTCTTTGGAATTCTAAATTATCCATTTCTGCTAGTTGTTGTAAGATTTTCCTCTCATGCTTGGAAAAATTAGTTTTGCTCTTGGTTTGAAAGTTCAATTTCTGGAAATCTTGTAGAACTAATTTTTCGAACATGTCAATGGTTTTGTGTGACGTTGGTGCTGTGAATGTTCTCTTGGGTTTGAATTCTGTGTATTCCTTCGTAATCGTTGGTGTAGAATCAGGTAATACGTTACTAAAGAAATGGCGTAATCTGATGGCTCTCATGAATTTGTAGAATGCTATTTCAGTTTCTGGTAGATTGGAGTTGTAAGTTGGTACAAAAGATGTCCCTTTGTTTAGCTCTTCTATTTGCTTCTTAGACAACTGGGTTGAAGAGATGTTAATTACGATATTTTCCCGCTCCTCAAGTATGGTGTTTTCTTCTCTTTTTGTTTTTCCTCTACGGGTTTTTGAACGTTTGTGCTTGTTTTTTGCATTGTTTGGTCCGGCGGTTGAGTTATTTCTGAGCCCTGTAACAAAAAAGAAGGTTCTCCAGATGTTGCTCCTTTTTGTTTTGATTGTTCATTTTCAGTGGAGGTTGTTGGTTCTTTGCTTTGAATTCGTGCTCTAGATGCTGCTATTTCACTGTCTGACACAACACTTTCATTAGATGATGTGTATTGTTTCTTTTGTGGTCTTCTTTGGGCATACATCTCTGCCCATGTGTATACCTCATTTAAGCGATAATCAATGGTATCTCGTTTAAATTTTCTTAATTTTCTTTCCCGTAGGTCTTTTTCATATTGCTCCAATCGTTTTTTGATATCCTCAAGATTTTTGTCCCATTCTTCATTTTCAAATCTTTTTGATAAATCTTGTTGTAAGTTGAAAATCTCTTCCTCCAATTCTTTTATGGTTTTTGCAAGCTCTTCTACTATTAAAAGAATTAAATCGAGGGAGCATTTATTCAACACTGAATACCACTTGTCCATGAATATTTTGTTATGTTGTAGTCTGAATAGGAGGGGTTTAATCGCCAATCTTAACCCTCTGGGGATATGCTGATGCTTATGGTATTGAATGAGTGTAGTTGCATGCAGACGTTGATTGAGTTCTCTCCACATGATGAACTCCATGTGTTTCAATTGTTGTACTGTTGAGCCTTGGTGGGACTCGAAATTTTTTGTGGCCTTGATTAATCCATGGATTTCTTTAGCTTGGTCTTCTGTAAAAACTTTAATATTCGCTCTGTTTTCTGTAGTACTCGCTATGCTATCAAAGGTAGACATTATTTGATGTGGGTGCTCTGGCCAAAGTGGGCAGTTATGACTACTGATTTTAAGGAAAGAGTAGGCACTTGGCACACCTTATTTTTTCTAGCTTTTTGATTCTACATTGTGCTTATGATTCATAGTATTCCAACTATTGCGTGCTCTCAGGTGTCATGGGGCTGCCTGTCCCCTATGTGCAAATAACTTTGATAAAGCGGGTAGTAAACAACATTTACTCCTTGACCTGATGCACAGCCCAAAATGTAATTTAAACTACTTTTCTTAAATTAAATCACAAGTTTACCAAGTTTTAATTGATTGCACTGGGTTTTATTCACCGTGTTTTTTCATAAGATCATTATTTTTTCATGTTATTTACTTTTCTTTTTTAAGATCATCACTTATATCATCATGTACATTTCCTATACATTAAATCTTTGATGTGATGCTGCTCACACGTTAACACATCCCAAAAACTGATTAATCTAAAACAGAGGAGAGGTGGTTGGCCCGATGCATTTCGGGACCCAGTCCCTTCTTCGGGGGCCGTCCTGTAAATGAAACACATTATACATCACTTTAAATGTTTCTCTTTCTATGTACATTTTACAAGTCTAATCAAGGGTCACTTTTCGTTTCAAATCAACCACCATTGCTACCTTTAACAACTTAATAATCTGTGTTTGAGGGTTTATCTCTCTACTGATCACATTGTCTCTTTGTGAATAACGAACTGCTGGTTGTGAACCTCTATTCTGAGATAGTTTAGCTATATCACTATATACCTAAATGAAAGTTGATTATCATACTCAAATATGCTTCCAAGTTACATAGGGAGACTTCTGAGGGTACACAGGTCAAATGTTAAAACTGATTCAAAAATATCAAAACTGTCTTACTTAGAAGCATCAAGCAGATATATTTTATGCTGCATAACTGTAAATAAAACCCTGCTGCACTGTGGTACCTGAAAACATAGCTTCTAGTGTAATGGGGTTTTACCTGATGATTCAGTTTTGTTTAGTGTTCGGAGGGACGAAGCCTCATCGAAAAACTAATGGACGCAGAAAGCTGTGAAACAAATAAAATAAGCTGAAACTGCTGTTCCATTGCGGGTACTAGCGTAACGCTATGTTATGTGTGCATAGTACGTAGTGCTTCTCATACCTTGTAATGTTAGAAGAAGTTCCTACTTGTTGTCTGTGAAAGGTGTCCTTAACGTATTGTTCGTTCTGGTTTCTCCCTGTGCAATTGAATAAGAAAAGCTTCAGGTCTTCACTGACTAAACACGAAATTCTACGAACTCGCTACACGTAGGTTTTAATTGGTTGCTTACCGGCTCACAGTTATGTTAGTGGATCGCGTAGTTTCGTCAATTACTGCGTTCGTTCCTGCAAAAGGTGTCCTTGGCGTTTTATTCGTTCTAGCTTCTGCCTATGTGATAAGATAAACGGGAGTTCAAGGCTTGACTAACTAGATGCGGAGTTGTGAAAACTCACTGCTGATAAATTATAGTGGCTGCCTACCGGTTTACGATAATATTCGCGGCTGGCGTGGTTTCGTCAGTTACTGTTTCCGTAAAGGAAATCTAGGATCTCGGGAGATTTTAAACGCGTTGCTAACCATTTAGCATACTTCCTATCTAATGACTAGAAGTGAATGTCTAATACGGTCGCCATTTTAAACGGGTACACAAGCATTCTCGTAATTAAGCCTGAAAGGTTGTATTAGTTCCCCTGCGTGATGTAGGGATGCCACTTAAACGGTTATTTTTGATGGTATGATGAGTTAGATGCACGAGAAAAGTATTGCTGTTTTCTAAATAAAAATAGCTTTTTTTGGAGTAATATCTAAGAAAACTAAACTATTTGCAAATAATGTCAAAGCAATGCTAACGCTTACTCCTATTACTTGTCATTCAGCATCTGTGTAAATAGTGTGGAGATGGCGAATCTAACTTCTACCAAAATAAAATAAAATAAAGATTGTGTTGGAAAAAGTGGTGTACTCCTGAACATATATACATAATCACCTATCGACAATGATGCTCATATACATATATCACTAGAAGAATCCAATGCATAGTACTGATAATCAATATTTCCATTATTACACAATATGTGTATAGTTACTTTACTATATCCGATCTGCGGAGTTTAACTACATCATTCATATACATTGGTAATCTTTTACATTTATGCATGTCATTGGAAAAAACATCACATGTCTGAAACTGTGTTAACTACCCCTTTTCAATGTTTATGTTAGGTTATAAAAAACAACCCATATCCAATTTGTCATTTAGCCCTAATGGTTCCATGGTTTAGAATTTTTTGATTAGCATAACTTCCCTTTGGGATAAGAATTTTTGATTATCCCTTCCTGGTTTGATTTCTATTTTCTCTATAACCATACATTTTAGCTGTGAGATGTTATGGTGCTTTTCTAACCAATGGTTTGCTAGATTGGAATTAGTGTTTTTATTTCTTATCATGCTTTTATGTTCTCCAATTCTAACTTTCACTTTTCTTTCGGTTTTACTGATGTACATGAGTCCACAGGGACATTTTATGCTGTAAATTACAAATTTCGAATTGCAGTCTGCTGTCAATCTGAGTGGAATTTGTTCTCCTGTTCTAGGATGAGATACAAAAGATTGTTGCATAACGTTATTACAGTGCGTGCAATTGCTGCATTTCTTCATTCCCTTATATTGTAATGTTTCTTTCTTCCTTTTGTTCTTCAATTCTTCCTTAAGGTTCCTGCTTCTGGTATATGCAAAAAAAAAATTTCTTGAAATATGTTGTGAAAGTCCTCATCTTGCTGTAACAGTTCCCATCTTTTTAATACGATTTTTTTGATGTTTCGGGATTTGGTTGAATACTTTGAGACAAAAACGTTGTTAGACTTTGAAGATGATTTCTTGGAGCTTGATAATAAGTTTTCCCGACTCAATTTGTTGAGTTTTTCTTCAGCTTTATTGATACAGGTCATGGGATATCCCCTTTGTTTGAATTTTGTTTTAATTCTTCGTATGTCTTCTTGCTGGGTTTTGACTGTAGAACAAATTCTTTTGCTTCTCAGCATTTGGAAGTAAGGTAGATTTTCTGTCAGTTGAGGTGAATGAAAGCTTTTGAACAATAATGTGTTGTTACGGTCAGTTGATTTGATGAACGTTTGTGTGTGTATTTTCATATCTTTTCTTATAATCTTCACGTCCAGAAATGATATTTTCTCATTATTTATTGTATGCGTGAATTTTATTCTTGGATTTTTCTGATTTAGTTCCAAAATGTTGTTTTCTAATGTCTCCTTGGATCCTTTCCAAATTAAAAATATGTCATCTATAAATCGACGATACATGAGTAGTGAAGTATTCCATTTTGTGTCTGATAGAATGTGTTGCTCCTCGAATTGCACCATAAACATATTCGCGTACGTTGGCGCTCCTCCAAAACCCAAACTCATTCCACTGATTTGTAAAAAGAATTTTCTTCAAAGTGAAAATAACTGTGCTGTAAGCAAAAGAGTAATAACTCCAAAAGGAATATTTTGTTGACTCCAATCTCCTCTAGTTGTAATAGAGCCCATTCGATGGCTTCTATTCCTTCTTTTAATGGTATAGACGTATAGAGTGAACTTACGTCAATGGTACAGAATGTCCATTCTTGTGTGTTTTCAAGAGTTACCTTTCTCAGTAGGTTCAGAAATTCAGTCGTATCCTTAATGTTCGTTTTCCATTGGGTTACGAATTTCTGCAGAAAAAAATCTATATATTTGCCTAGAGGCTCCAAAATTGATCCTACTCCAGAAACAATGGGTCTAAAAGGTGGATCTTTTAGATTCTTATGCACTTTTGGAAGCATGTATATATGGGGTCGTTTGAGTTCCGTTTCTGTGAGAAATTGTAGAGTCTTTGTCGAAATCCACCCCATGGTGAGAGCATTTTGTAATATTGTTTCTAGCGTCCTTTTTATTTCGTTGGTTGGATCCATTTCTAATGGTAAGTACGTGTTGTTGTCCATCAAATGTTCTTTAACTTTCTTTTGATAGAATGAAGCGTCCATTATGATAAGAGCACCTCCTTTGTCTGCTCTTTGGAATTCTAAATTATCCATTTCTGCTAGTTGTTGTAAGATTTTCCTCTCATGCTTGGAAAAATTAGTTTTGCTCTTGGTTTGAAAGATCAATTTCTGGAAATCTTGTAGAACTAATTTTTCGAACATGTCAATGGTTTTGTGTGACGTTGGTGCTGTGAATGTACTCTTGGGTTTGAATTCTGTGTATTCCTTCGTAATCGTTGGTGTAGAATCAGGTAATACGTTACTAAAGAAATGGCGTAATCTGATGGCTCTCATGAATTTGTAGAATGCTATTTCAGTTTCTGGTAGATTGGAGTTGTAAGTTGGTACAAAAGATGTCCCTTTGTTTAGCTCTTCTATTTGCTTCTTAGACAACTGGGTTGAAGAGATGTTAATTACAATGTTTTCCCGCTCCTCAAGTATGGTGTTTTCTTCTCTTTTTGTTTTTCCTCTACGGGTTTTTGAACGTTTGTGCTTGTTTTTTGCGTTGGTTGGTCCGGCGGTTGAGTTATTTCTGAGCCCTGTAACAAAAAAGAAGGTTCTCCAGATGTTGCTCCTTTTTGTTTTGATTGTTCATTTTCAGTGGAGGTTGTTGGTTCTTTGCTTTGAATTCGTGCTCTAGATGCTGCTATTTCACTGTCTGACACAACACTTTCATTAGATGATGTGTATTGTTTCTTTTGTGGTCTTCTTTGGGCATACATCTCTGCCCATGTGTATACCTCATTTAAGCGATAATCAATGGTATCTCGTTTAAATTTTCTTAATTTTCTTTCCTGTAGGTCTTTTCATATTGCTCCAATCGTTTATTGATATCCTCAAGATTTTTGTCCCATTCTTCATTTTCAAATCTTTTTGATAAATCTCGTTGTAAGTTGAAAATCTCTTCCTGCAATTCTTTTATGGTTTTTGCAAGCTCTTCTACTATTAAAAGAATTAAATCGAGGGAGCATTTATTCAACACTGAATACCACTTGTCCATGAATATTTTGTTATGTTGTAGTCTGAATAGGAGGGGTTTAATCGCCAATCTTAACCCTCTGGGGATACGCTGATGCTTATGGTATTGAATGAGTGTAGTTGCATGCAGACGTTGATTGAGTTCTCTCCGCATGATGAACTCCATGTGTTTCAATTGTTGTACTGTTGAGCCTTGGTGGGACTCAAAACTTTTTGTGGCCTTGATTAATCCATAGATGTCTTTAGCTTGGTCTTCTGTAAAAACGTTAATGTTAGCGCTGTTTTCTGTAGACATTATTTGATGTGGGTGCTCTGGCCAAAGTGGGCGGTTATGACTACTGATTTTAAGGAAAGAGTAGGCACTTGGCACACCTTATTTTTTCTAGCTTTTTGATTCTACGTTGTGCTTATGATTCATAGTATTCCAACTATTGCGTGCTCTCAGGTGTCATGGGGCTGCCTGTCCCCTATGTGCAAATAACTTTGATAAAGCGGGTAGTAAACAACATTTACTCCTTGACCTGATGCACAGCCCAAAATTTAATTTAAACTACTTTTCTTAAATTAAATCACAAGTTTACCAAGTTTTAATTGATTGCACTGGGTTTTATTCACAGTGTTTTTTCATAAGATCATTATTTTTTCATGTTATTTACTTTTCTTTTTTAAGATCATCACTTATATCATCATGTACATTTCCTATACATTAAATCTTTGATGTGATGCTGCTCACACGTTAACACATCCCAAAAACTGATTAATCTAAAACAGAGGAGAGGTGGTTGGCCCAATGCATTTCGGGACCCAGTCCCTTCTTCGGGGGCCATCCTGTAAATGAAACACATTATACATCACTTTAAATGTTTCTCTTTCTATGTACATTTTACAAGTCTAATCAAGGGTCACTTTTCGTTTCAAATCAACCACCATTGCTACCTTTAACAACTTAATAATCTGTGTTTGAGGGTTTATCTCTCTACTGATCACATTGTCTCTTTGTGAATAACGAACTGCTGGTTGTGAACCTCTATTCTGAGATAGTTTAGCTATATCACTATATACCTAAATGAAAGTTGATTATCATACTCAAATATGCTTCCAAGTTACATAGGGAGACTTCTGAGGGTACACAGGTCAAATGTTAAAACTGATTCAAAAATATCAAAACTGTCTTACTTAGAAGCATCAAGCGGATATATTTTATGCTGCATAACTGTAAATAAAACCCTGCTGCACTGTGGTACCTGAAAACATAGCTTCTAGTGTAATGGGGTTTTACCTGATGATTCAGTTTTGTTTAGTGTTCGGAGGGACGAAGCCTCATCGAAAAACTAATGGATGCAGAAAGCTGTGAAACAAATAAAATAAGCTGAAACTGCTGTTCCATTGCGGGTACTAGCGCAACGCTATGTTATGTGTGCATAGTACGTAGTGCTTCTCATACCTTGTAATGTTAGAAGAAGTTCCTACTTGTTGTCTGTGAAAGGTGTCCTTAACGTATTGTTCGTTCTGGTTTCTCCCTGTGCAATTGAATAAGAAAAGCTTCAGGTCTTCACTGACTAAACACGGGATTCTACGAACTCGCTACACGTAGGTTTTAATTGGTTGCTTACCGGCTCACAGTTATGTTAGTGGATCGCGTAGTTTCGTCAATTACTGCGTTCGTTCCTGCAAAAGGTGTCCTTGGCGTTTTATTCGTTCTAGCTTCTGCCTATGTGATAAGATAAACGGGAGTTCAAGGCTTGACTAACTAGATGCGGAGTTGTGAAAACTCACTGCTGATAAATTATAGTGGCTGCCTACCGGTTTACGATAATATTCGCGGCTGGCGTGGTTTCGTCAGTTACTGTTTCCGTAAAGGAAATCTAGGATCTCGGGAGATTTTAAACGCGTTGCTAACCATTTAGCATACTTCCTATCTAATGACTAGAAGTGAATGTCTAATACGGTCGCCATTTTAAACGGGTACACAAGCATTCTCGTAATTAAGCCTGAAAGGTTGTATTAGTTCCCCTGCATGATGTAGGGATGCCACTTAAACGGTTATTTTTGATGGTATGATGAGTTAGATGCACGAGAAAAGTATTGCTGTTTTCTAAATAAAAATAGCTTTTTTTGGAGTAATATCTAAGAAAACTAAACTATTTGCAAATAATGTCAAAGCAATGCTAACGCTTACTCCTATTACTTGTCATTCAGCATCTGTGTAAATAGTGTGGAGATGGCGAATCTAACTTCTACCAAAATAAAATAAAATAAAGATTGTGTTGGAAAAAGTGGTGTACTCCTGAACATATATACATAATCACCTATCGACAATGATGCTCATATACATATATCACTAGAAGAATCCAATGCATAGTACTGATAATCAATATTTCCATTATTACACAATATGTGTATAGTTACTTTACTATATCCGATCTGCGGAGTTTAACTACATCATTCATATACATTGGTAATCTTTTACATTTATACATGTCATTGGAAAAAACATCACATGTCTGAAACTGTGTTAACTACCCCTTTTCAATGTTTATGTTAGGTTATAAAAAACAACCCATATCCAATTTGTCATTTAGCCCTAATGGTTCCATGGTTTAGAATTTTTTGATTAGCATAACTTCCCTTTGGGATAAGAATTTTTGATTATCCCTTCCTGATTTGATTTCTATTTTCTCTATAACCATACATTTTAGCTGTGAGATGTTATGGTGCTTTTCTAACCAATGGTTTGCTAGATTGGAATTAGTGTTTTTATTTCTTATCATGCTTTTATGTTCTCCAATTCTAACTTTCACTTTTCTTTCGGTTTTACTGATGTACATGAGTCCACAGGGACATTTTATGCTGTAAATTACAAATTTCGAATTGCAGTCTGCTGTCAATCTGAGTGGAATTTGTTCTCCTGTTCTAGGATGAGATACAAAAGATTGTTGCATAACGTTATTACAGTGCGTGCAATTGCTGCATTTCTTCATTCCCTTATATTGTAATGTTTCTTTCTTCCTTTTGTTCTTCAATTCTTCCTTAAGGTTCCTGCTTCTGGTATATGCAAAAATTGTTTTTTCTTGAAATATGCTGTGAAAGTCCTCATCTTGCTGTAACAGTTCCCATCTTTTTAATACGATTTTTTTGATGTTTCGGGATTTGGTTGAATACTTTGAGACAAAAACGTTGTTAGACTTTGAAGATGATTTCTTGGAGCTTGATAATAAGTTTTCCCGACTCAATTTGTTGAGTTTTTTTTCAGCTTTATTGATACAGGTCATGGGATATCCCCTTTGTTTGAATTTTGTTTTAATTCTTCGTATGTCTTCTTGCTGGGTTTCGACTGTAGAACAAATTCTTTTGCTTCTCAGCATTTGGAAGTAAGGTAGATTTTCTGTCAGTTGAGGTGAATGAAAGCTTTTGAACAATAATGTGTTGTTACGGTCAATTGATTTGATGAACGTTTGTGTGTGTATTTTCATATCTTTTCTTATAATCTTCACGTCCAGAAATGATATTTTCTCATTATTTATTGTATGCGTGAATTTTATTCTTGGATTTTTCTGATTTAGTTCCAAAATGTTGTTTTCTAATGTCTCCTTGGATCCTTTCCAAATTAAAAATATATCGTCTATAAATCGACGATACATGAGTAGTGAAGTATTCCATTTTGTGTCTGATAGAATGTGTTGCTCCTCGAATTGCACCATAAACATATTCGCGTACGTTGGCGCTCCTCCAAAACCCAAACTCATTCCACTGATTTGTAAAAAGAATTTTCTTCAAAGTGAAAATAACTGTGCTGTAAGCAAAAGAGTAATAACTCCAAAAGGAATATTTTGTTGACTCCAATCTCCTCTAGTTGTAATAGAGCCCATTCGATGGCTTCTATTCCTTCTTTTAATGGTATAGACGTATAGAGTGAACTTACGTCAATGGTACAGAATGTCCATTCTTGTGTGTTTTCAAGAGTTACCTTTCTCAGTAGGTTCAGAAATTCAGTCGTATCCTTAATGTTCGTTTTCCATTGGGTTACGAATTTCTGCAGAAAAAAATCTATATATTTGCCTAGAGGCTCAAAAATTGATCCTACTCCAGAAACAATGGGTCTAAAAGGTGGATCTTTTAGATTCTTATGCACTTTTGGAAGCATGTATATATGGGGTCGTTTGAGTTCCGTTTCTGTGAGAAATTGTAGAGTCTTTGTCGAAATCCACCCCATGGTGAGAGCATTTTGTAATATTGTTTCTAGCATCCTTTTTATTTCGTTGGTTGGATCCATTTCTAATGGTAAGTACGTGTTGTTGTCCATCAAATGTTCTTTAACTTTCTTTTGATAGAATGAAGCGTCCATTATGATAAGAGCACCTCCTTTGTCTGCTCTTTGGAATTCTAAATTATCCATTTCTGCTAGTTGTTGTAAGATTTTCCTCTCATGCTTGGAAAAATTAGTTTTGCTCTTGGTTTGAAAGATCAATTTCTGGAAATCTTGTAGAACTAATTTTTCGAACATGTCAATGGTTTTGTGTGACGTTGGTGCTGTGAATGTACTCTTGGGTTTGAATTCTGTGTATTCCTTCGTAATCGTTGGTGTAGAATCAGGTAATACGTTACTAAAGAAATGGCGTAATCTGATGGCTCTCATGAATTTGTAGAATGCTATTTCAATTTCTGGTAGATTGGAGTTGTAAGTTGGTACAAAAGATGTCCCTTTGTTTAGCTCTTCTATTTGCTTCTTAGACAACTGGGTTGAAGAGATGTTAATTACAATGTTTTCCCGCTCCTCAAGTATGGTGTTTTCTTCTCTTTTTGTTTTTCCTCTACGGGTTTTTGAACGTTTGTGCTTGTTTTTTGCGTTGGTTGGTCCGGCGGTTGAGTTATTTCTGAGCCCTGTAACAAAAAAGAAGGTTCTCCAGATGTTGCTCCTTTTTGTTTTGATTGTTCATTTTCAGTGGAGGTTGTTGGTTCTTTGCTTTGAATTCGTGCTCTAGATGCTGCTATTTCACTGTCTGACACAACACTTTCATTAGATGATGTGTATTGTTTCTTTTGTGGTCTTCTTTGGGCATACATCTCTGCCCATGTGTATACCTCATTTAAGCGATAATCAATGGTATCTCGTTTAAATTTTCTTAATTTTCTTTCCTGTAGGTCTTTTCATATTGCTCCAATCGTTTATTGATATCCTCAAGATTTTTGTCCCATTCTTCATTTTCAAATCTTTTTGATAAATCTCGTTGTAAGTTGAAAATCTCTTCCTGCAATTCTTTTATGGTTTTTGCAAGCTCTTCTAATATTAAAAGAATTAAATCGAGGGAGCATTTATTCAACACTGAATACCACTTGTCCATGAATATTTTGTTATGTTGTAGTCTGAATAGGAGGGGTTTAATCGCCAATCTTAACCCTCTGGGGATACGCTGATGCTTATGGTATTGAATGAGTGTAGTTGCATGCAGACGTTGATTGAGTTCTCTCCGCATGATGAACTCCATGTGTTTCAATTGTTGTACTGTTGAGCCTTGGTGGGACTCAAAACTTTTTGTGGCCTTGATTAATCCATAGATGTCTTTAGCTTGGTCTTCTGTAAAAACTTTAATGTTAGCGCTGTTTTCTGTAGACATTATTTGATGTGGGTGCTCTGGCCAAAGTGGGCAGTTATGACTACTAATTTTAAGTAAAGAGTAGGCACTTGGCACACCTTATTTTTTCTAGCTTTTTGATTCTACGTTGTGCTTATGATTCATAGTATTCCAACTATTGCGTGCTCTCAGGTGTCATGGGGCTGCCTGTCCCCTATGTGCAAATAACTTTGATAAAGCGGGTAGTAAACAACATTTACTCCCTGACCTGATGCACAGCCCACAATTTAATTTAAACTACTTTTCTTAATTTAAATCACAAGTTTACCAAGTTTTAGTTGATTGCACTGGGTTTTATTCACCGTGTTTTTTTCATAAGATCATTATTTTTTCATGTTATTTACTTTTCTCTTTTAAGATCATCACTTATATCATCATGTACATTTCCTATACATTAAATCTTTGATGTGATGCTGCTCACACGTTAACACATCCCAAAAACTTATTAATCTAAAACAGTTGAGAGGTGGTTGGCCCGATGCATTTCGGGACCCAGTCCCGTCTTCGGGGGCCATCCTGTAAATGAAACACATTATACATCACTTTAAATGTTTCTCTTTCTATGTACATTTTACAAGTCTAATCAAGGGTCACTTTTCGTTTCAAATAAACCACCATTGCTACCTTTAACAATTTAATAATCTGTGTTTAAGGGTTTATCTCTCTACTGATCACATTGTCTCTTTGTGAATAACGAACTGATGGAACTGCTGCATCCATAGTTTCCTATGGACAGAGTTGTTAAAACCTTTCAAAAGTCATATTTTGAGTTGTGTATGTTGGATTTTTGTCATTTTGATCTTGTGTGGTTTAGATAAAGATACTTTATTTTCTAAACAGGTTTGGTATCCATTTGTAGTGTTTTCACTGTGTTACTGTGTGTGTCATGTACAAATGCTTTGCACATTGCCTCCGAGATAGGCCTGACTGGTCATGCCAAGCTACCATGGGGGTGAGCAGGGGTTATCTTGTGTGTTTAACTCCCTTACCCTCACTAGAAAGAAGGGTCCTTACTTGGACTCCCAATTCTAACAAGTTCTACTGAGGGTTTAACCTCCATAATACATGCTTACGATTGTAGGAAAGGATTTGTAATTTGAAAAATCTCTTTGAATTATTGATCCTTATTATGGAAAAAAAATTCGAGCACATTTTATGGATTTCCTATAGACTTTAAGTGAAAGCTTATATTTAATTTTGTCGACTGCCCTATAATTCCTTCTCTGTTCCTGTTCTAAATTTTTTAATTTTTCTTTTCTAATGCAAGCTCTAATAAGAACCAAGGAGTATTCTTAGTGTATTTATGAGAGGTGAGAAAGACATGTGGGGCTAACTTACTTATTGTCTGGTCCAGCCGTTGATTGACACAGTTCGAATCATCTTCCATGTAGACACTTAGAGGCAGATTTACAAGCCCCTTGCGCCACTTTTGCGTCGGTTTTCCCATGTTAAAAGTGAAGCAAAAGTGGCACAAGGGCTTGTAAATCTGCCCCTTAGGGCCTCATTTATGAAGGCCTTGCGCCACCGGTGCGTCATTTTTTCCCATTTTAAAAGTGACGCACCGGTGGAGCAAGAGCTTCATAAATAAGGCCCTTAGTACTGGAAGGAGCTCTTTAAACTGCTTATAAGATCATGATCTGCAATTTGACTCAATTTCCGGAATAAATAACTAACATCCGAGGCTCTACGATTATTAGCTTTAACATCCTAACAACTAAAACTAATAACTAGGGGCCAGATGTAGGTAGACATTTACCGACCGATAACAGCCGATTCGGCCGTTACCGACCGGTAAATGGCTATTCTAGATGTAGGTGGCCTATTTTACGGATTCGGTAAGTTTACCGAATCGGTAAATTTACCGAATCGGTAAAATACCGAATCTGTATTTTTACCGATTCGGTAATTTTGAAATGTAGGTGGGACTCTTTTGAGTCCCACAGGCCTTACCGAATCGGTATTTTACCACCCAATCCAATTGGGTGGTAAAATACTGATTCCAGGTGTGCATGCACATGTGTGCATGCACACCTATGGCATGTGACAGACGGACATGCCCTTAGGGCATGTCTGTGTGCCACATGTCACACATGCCTTAAATCGGGGTGTTAGAGAGTGTCAAAGTGACACCCCCTGCACCCTTGCAAAAATCAGTATTTACCGAATCGGTAAATACTGATTCGGTAATGCCCATTGATTCCTAGGGGCTTCAATGCCCATAGGAATCAATGGGCATTACCGAATCGGTATTTACCGATTCGGTTAATACCGATTCCTACAGAATCGGTAATTCAATTACCGATTTTCCCTACATCTCCCTCCTTCTATTTTACCGATTCATAAATACCGAATCGGTAACATTCGGTATTTATGAATCGGTAAAATTAACTTACCTACATCTGGCCCTAAATGATCTGACCAAGTCATTTCAGATAAATGCCCTATTCCTAAAATACAATGTCTGGTAGAAATCAAATCTAAAATATGGGCAATTTGCCAGTAGGCGTAGGGAACAAATGATTCAAATTAAAAGCAGTAAACGTGTCCAATAATAACTGCGCATTTGTGTCTTTCACATTATCTATGTGAAGGTTAAAATCACCTAAAACTGTTGAATTTTTCACTGAATAAAGTGGTGAGCAAAAGCCTCCCTTGGCAAATCGATAAAATCAGATGCTTGCCTTTGGGCAATAAATTAAAACTCCTGCTTGTTGGTGCCCGAGTCAAACATGTTTAGTGTGCAGGTTGTTGCTCGCCTTTTTTCGGTCTCGCATTGTAACTGCATGCTTAGCATCCAAGTTTCTCATATCCATGCGCGGCATGGCTTGCTATGCCAGACCTGCTTTTTTCTTAGAATTTTGATACTTGAATTCTTACTTAACCAAGTAAAAAAACAAGTAGAAAGCCAGAGTTACAAGCCCCAGAATTCTCAGAAAACACGGTGAACATCTAATCACTCATGGACCTGAGAAACCGGCCAACTATGGTACTGAGCTCTGGAACCTCTAACCTTTAAAATGTTGATAACACCGGCTGAAGAAGACCAACAGACATTGGCCCTATCCCAGAGGTGGCTCCTCCGCCGGGGCAGTTTTGTGGGGCAGGGCTAGGCTACACAGGGTAAAGGAGTGGTGGCACACTCCTAAGTAAGCATGAATGCTTAGCTGGCCCTCTGTTGTCGGCCAAACATTCATTAGCACTTTGCATGTTCTCCACCCAGGCTGCATTACAGCCTGGGTGGAGAATATGCCCAGACTTCCATTCCCAATCGGAGCCCTCAACCATGGTGCTCAGACCAATCACAATGCTGCATTGCAGTGTTGTGATTGCCTTAGGGGAGCCCTGGTGCTTACCAATCACAACACTGCATTGCAGTGGTGTGATTGGCTTTGGGGAGCCTATCCTGCTTTCTGCTCTAACAGAAGCCACGAAGAGGATGGGCGAGAGGCGGACGCCAGCCGGCAGGTAAGTGTTTTTTTTCAAAATTTTATTTTCTCCATACCCTCTCCCCGTTTCTTCTCCCTGCCCACTATCAATTCGCGGGAGCAGCCGCCACTGACCTACCCACTAAGCAGCAAAGCTTCCTTATGCTTGCAGATTAAAGTGAGAAGCAAATCAGCAGGACAGCATGCTGACCTACGCACTATAAGGTCCAATAGAAACTTGATGAAGACATCACTGATGTCGTCTTGACCAGTGGTACAGAGTGGAACAGCTGCTGCTTGCCATATGCAGCACACCCAGAAAAAGCGAAAAGCCTTGGACTGTTTATGTACAGAAAGATGACCCTTACTGCACATAAACAATGTTTAAAAAAAATTAAGTTTTGTGACTTTCATGTGTGCTGCATTACGCAGCACACATAGAAGTGACAAAACGGAATTTCAAGATTGTTTATGTGCAGGAAAGGGACCTTCCTGCACATAAATATTCTTCCCCTGCATGCAGACACCCTTGCACTATGATGTTTAATAGAATTAAAGCTGGCCAGAAGTCTAACCTTAATTGTCTGTCCAATGTATAGCTAAATACACACTAATATGACAGGAGTTGCTTGTCCTAATATACTCTGACCACCAATGGGTAATACATACATATATGCATATATATGCATATGTACATATTATTGTAAAAAAGGAAGCCATGAACTCTGGGTAGTTCCCAATGTTTAGGTGTAGAGCAGCTCCTTTATATGGAGCAGCCTGCAGCACCAACAACACTCTGAATCTGCACATCTCAAATGTCTGTTTTCCTAGCAGTTTTTAAGTATGTAATTAGCACAGTGCCATTCATGCCAAGTGAGAAAGTGACAAAAGCCTTTACCACTCCAGACTAAATATGACAGCTTTGGATTGTGGTTGATGCTAGGTAGAAATATATCACCTAGTGAGCGTCACCACTGGGTAGTTATAGTTAGGACCATGTTTTATAGGAAAATAATTTTTTGGTTTGCTTATAACATTGGCATCACTTGACAAATCTTCAGGAAACTTTCCCAAAAAATAGTTTCATCCACCTCAGCTTCCTGGAAAACTTCAGGGTGATCCGTCAAGCAGGGGCAGAGAAAAAAGAGGTTCCAAAACATGCTTTCCTTATTGATTTTTCCTCAGGAAAAACAGACACAGCTATAGCCAAAAAGTGGCTGAATGGAATTACACCAAATTCGGCAGAAAGTTGCATCTTAATCTGGAAAGCCTGCTTTTTATGATGTAGTGTAAATCTTTCAGTCATTTTGAGAAAATAAGGCTAAAAAAGGTGTACATGTCACACAATGGAGGATTCACAGTACTGACAGATTTCTAGATAGGATCTGATTGACTGCCCCACATCAAGAAATATATGGTGGCAGCCACCATAGGACTAGGGACCCAGTCATCTGACTTAGGAAACAATAATAAAAGACATAACTGGGGCAGGGTAGAAATACCCGGCCCCCATGGTCCTGGTTGAGGGGGTCCCAGGAGAAGCCCCCTGGGTCAAAAATGCGATTTCTTTTTATTATCTGCACTGATGATCTGATAAAAGAAATGGCAGTCTTCCTTTTACTAATTACCCCCATGATGGGCCAGGGCCAGGGGGGAGGTGGTGCATTAATATTTCGGAGTCCGCCTACCCCAGCCAGCTTGAGGCCTCGGAATCCCATCCTTGAGGCCGCTATTCATATAATTGTGATGGAGGCCTGTGGCCTCCTGCCCATGCCTCTTTAAGTCCCCAGGGATCTCATACCCTGTGGCCGAAGTCTTATAATAGGGCTGTGGGGATTGCGGCTTTCCACCACAAGCAAGGCCACAAAGACCTCATCCTCCTTGATATATTGGGGAAGGACCAAGGTGTCCTCTCCCCATGCTTCATAGAGTCAGTGGGGATCCCATCTCCTTGGGCTGAATATAATTATTAAGAGAAGGGTTAGTGAGGCCCCCCCTCCCCTAGCCAATGATCAGCGCCGGAGGATTTGAGGCTTCCATCATGTCCCCCTATGTGGGAGACCTTGGGGGTGCCCCAGTTGGGCTCCAAGGTACCCATTAACATTGTAAGTGAATGGATCACACCAGGGGAGGCAGCAGGGGGCATCGCCCCCAACAAATATTATGATATTGGTGCCCAGGATGGGCACTGGGCAACCAGTGCCCAAAAAATCACATCTCCTGCCAGCATTTACGATGGGTATCAGCTGAAGAGCTGGCAGTGGCGGCTGGGCTTCAGGGCTCCCTCTGTGGCCACCACTATTAAAAATTGTGTAGATGCCCTGGCATTTTTGAAAATCAAAGAAATTAATAATAAATGACCAGCAAAAGCTGCTCATTTATTATTTACTGCTCTTGCAAGGAGCACCCCATAATGCCCTACGGCATTCATAAATTATTTATTTTTATTATGGTGGTGCCCCTAGAAGGGGCAGGTCTACCACCAAAATCTTTTTTTAATGTTGGGGAGGGGCTGCAGGGAATGCAGTAGCCTCCTAACAACTTTAAATAAATTACACAGTAAGTCTCCTGGTTCCTTGAATCCATGACACCAGGAGAGATTACCTTACTTGTTTAAAGAACGTCAAGGTGGAGCTGTTTGCTCTTCGCCTGGCCTGCAGGGACCTTTGGTGGTTGGTTTAATGACTGCACATTGTGGCCTCAAAAATAAAAAAATAAAAAAACTAAAATACTTGTCAATGTTTTTTCAAATTGCTTTATTGAAAACATTTGAACACAGCCACTATAATTAAACATTGCAATGTGTTAGTTAATTAAATACACACTTGATTATGGCTCTTAGGGACTTTCTAACAAAGCCAATAGGTGTGCTTCATACAAGTTCATGTGCTGTCTCCTTGATAAAGCCAAAAGCCCCTGCAAATATTATTTTATATTTTTGAAACATTAACAAAGCCAGTAGGTCTGACATCCTTAAAATTACATCTTTTATACTGTTACATGACATTGTAAGCTTTGTGGAGCGAGTGGGAGGGGAGTTGAGAGCAGGGCCTGGCTAAGCCCAACCCCACGCTGCGCATGACCTTTGGAAATGAGTGACATTTGGTGCCAGTATGGCAGAGGTCTTCAAAATTTTGGATGCCGAGACCCCCCCGTCAACATTATGAGGTGTAAGGACCCCCTTCCTGACAAAAATGTCTAAACCTGTAGGGAGGGCTACTGGAATTATGAGGCAGTTGAGGACCAAATTACGCAACAGGCTTGACAAAATTTTGTGGGAAGAAAATATAAAGGATGTTACGTGACGCAGCGTATTTTGGGAGAGTATTGCTTCATTATTTTGAAATTAATTTTTTACACACAGTAACACTGAGGAAAGATTTCACCCCATCAGTACCTGTTTATAACCAAAATACAGAAATTAACATCAGAAAGATTTCTAGTCAACCTTTGTGAAGGGCCATCCATTCCGCATGAATACATGCTGCCACATTAGATGCTCACCTGGCCCAGGCTGGAAGAATCAGGGGTCCCTTAAAACCCTGGTGGTTTTCTGCAGAGTTAAGTAGTTTACCCATGCAGTTTTCCTCCCACTCCCTCCCTTCCATCCCTCTCTCCTCTCCCAACCCTGGATCACTCTCTCACTTTGCAGGCCATTTTCTTTCACCCCTTTTTAAAGCTTCTGAACTCTCCCTATTCAACCTCTAACTTCACCTTTAATCACCGCTTGCCATTATGTCTTTTTACTGCCCTCATCTTTAACAGTCTCTCGCATTTATCTCATGGCCTCTCTGGCCTCTTCACCACCCGTTCCCCTCAGCACTTCTCATTCACCTCGTCTCTCAATTCAACTTATTGTCTATTTGTATCTTACACCTCTCCGGTCCCCCATTCATCTTTCACATCTCTCCTTTGTTCTAACAGAAGCCCTCACATTTACATTTCTCCTCATCCCTGACCTCTTAAATCAAATTGCTATCCTCTCTCATCCTCTCATCTCTCCTCACCAAGCATACGAGTCAGACCTGTATGCTCCTCTCAGCCTGTGCCACTCTGGTTATTGTTCCCCAATTCAAGAAGGCATGAGATGTCTGTCTCGCTGTTTTGGTGCAGGCCGCGCAGTTATGGGACTTGCACCCTCCTTTGTTTCACTCCACCAAGCATCGATTATCCTTTCTGACAAACATTTCATTTGTTATAGCGCAACTCATAGTTTACTCACACTCTTTTCTGTGATCTGCTGTGGTACATATTCTTCTTTGTAGCAGGCACATTAACCCTCTGCGCTGTGTGCTTGGCAGGAGTGCCCATGTGAGTGCACGGTTAGCGATGCAACAGTGTGAGAGTAGGGTGAGAGGAGTGACTGCAGCGTGAGTGAGGTGGCCGTACGAATTTGGGTGCGTATGTAAGTTCAGAATGGGATGAATGAATGTATGATTACTGCTGGGATTGTTTGAGTGAGTTGTATATTCAGCAGTGAGGGGGACAGGTGAGTGAAGTATCACATGAGTGCAGGATGAGTAGTGTGCTCCTGAGACCGCAGGGGGAGGTATAGGGTGAACAGCGCAAGTGCATTGTGAGTGCAGAGTGATTAATGTGAGTGCAGGGTGACCAGGTGAATGGTGTGAGTGCATGGTGATCGCTATGAGGACAGGGTGAGCATGAAAGTGAAGGGCTTGAAGGAGGAGTGAGTGGTCTGAATGCCGTGTCCATTCCCAGACACTTGAAGTAACCCAGCATGTTATTGACGGCGGCATAGGGTTTAAGATCTAAGTTAAGCTATTGCTATTATGGCAGGGTGGAGGAAATAAATAATGTGCTGATTCTGCAACAAACTTCCAGTCTTATAGATACGGTTGCCAGTAGATTATTTTTATGGCCCAGTTGGTACAAAAATAAGCAGTCACCTCAAGCTGTATTTTAAGCACTTATATGTGCATACTTCAAACAGCAAATATAAATAGAAAGCACATTAATTGTGTTCTAGGACTGCCTCAATGATCCATGACTAATAATTAAATAGAACAAATACAGAAAAGTCACATAATGAATGAATACATACTTTTTTATTTATAAATCTATTTAGTGTCAAGAGGAGGTTCCTGCAGGCTCTTTAAACAACACACACAGGCATTTTACTTTCGGCAACCCTACTTTATGCTCCTTTTCATGAAATGCAATCTCACACTACATCAGTAAATGTAAAATTCAAATGTAAGGAATAGGCAGAGTGGGACCCAGGGGGTACTGGAATCAGGAAAAAACACTAAGCCTCTGTAACCAGTTTACAAAGGCATGTAAATGGTCTTTAAAGACCTGTGAAAAACTCTAATGGGTGTGCTGGAGATAAGACTCCAGACACTGCCCAGCTGAGGCCCCAGCAGCTCAAGTTACACTGCAGCAGCCCGGGCTGAGACACAGGGGAAGAGGGGGGTTGAAGCCCTTGGGCCTGAGAAGTGTGACTGGGAGCGCGACCCCCTTTGCATCGCTCCACGGCCCCCCTGGGGGTCGCGCCCCACAGTTTGAAGACCCCTGCAGTATGGGGTGGGCAAAGAGCGTGGCTGCAGGCCAGACCCTGCTTCCAACCTCACGCCACACATGGCAATGAACATCTCACTTTATGTTAAAAATAGTGAAATTCACAGAAAATAACAAAGATGAAAGTGGCAGTTATAGGAAGGTATTTAAAAAACTTTGGAAATTCAATGAAAAAACTAAAGATAAAGGGATGTTATAGTTAGGTGAAAAAGTCAGTTAAAACATATCATTTTAAATGAACAAAACCACTAATATTCATCTGTTATTGTTATCTCAAGTAACTGTGACTCATGCACTAATGTAACTATACCTTGTGCCCCTGTCATGCACTTCTAAATACCTCTCATATTACATCACTTATGCCATGTTCTTTGACATTATTGATAGCATCACTGCAACATCTGAAGCAACATAAATGATGAAAATACAGTAACTGACGGGGCGCAAGTTATAGTTACTTTAGGGCAAGTGTTACAGTTACTTCTACTAAGGTGTTATGCAGAAACACATAAACCATGATTATTTGTAACTTGCACTAATTTTTTTGCTGAATAAATGAAAAGAAAAACCTTTTGGACTTGACTTGCCAGGAGTGGATTTTTGATTCGCGGATGGGTGCTGCTGTGCAACTGGTGTGGCTGACGAGTGGCAATCTATCTATCTGTCAATCAATCAAGAAATTTGTATAGCACGCTACTCACCCAGAGGGTCTCAAGGCGCTTGGGGGAGAGGGGTCTGCTACTGATCGAACAGCCAGGTCTTGAGTTGCTTCCTGAAGGAGAAGTGGTCCTGGGTACGACGGAGGTGGAGGGGAGGGAGTTCCAGGTCTTGGCAGCTAGGTAGGAGAAGGATCTTCCTCCCATGGTGGCTCTTCGGATGCGTGGAACCGCGGCGAGGGCGTGGTTGGTCGATCGCAGTTGGCGGGTGGGAGTGTAGAAGGTCAGGCGGTTGTTGAGGTACCTGGGGCCCAGGTTGTGAAGGGCCTTGTGTACGTGGGTGAGGAGATGGAACGTGATTCTCTTGCTGACGGGGAGCCAGTGCAGGTCTCTCAGTTGTCCGGAAATGTGGCTGTGTCGGGGTATGTCCAGGATGAGTCGTGGGGAGGCGTTCTGTATGCGTTGGAGTCTTTTCTGCAGTTTGGCTGTTGTTCCGGTGTAGAGGGTGTTTCCGTAGTCCAGTCGGCTGGTGACGAGTGATTAGGTGACCGTCTTCCTGGTTTCGGTGGGGATCCATCGGAAGATCTTTTGGAGCATGCGTAGGATGTTAAAACACAATGGTGAGACGGCGTTGACTTGTCTGGTCATCGAGAGGGAGGAGTCTAGGATGAAGCCCAGGTTGCGTGCATGGTCCGTTGGTTTGGGTGCGCTGCCTAGGGCCGGGGGCCACCAGGAGTTGTCCCAGGCAGAGGGTGATGATCCCAGGATGAGGACTTCTGTCTTGTCTGAGTTCAGTTTCAGGCGGCTGTTCTTCATCCACTCGGCTACTTCTTTCATCCCTTCAAGTAGGTTGGTTCTGGCGGTGGTAGGGTCGTTGGTGAGGGAGAGGATCAGCTGGGTGTCATCGGCGTAGGAGATGATATTGAGGTTGTGTTGGCGTGCGATGGCTGCGAGGGGGCTCATGTAGACGTTGAAGAGGGTGGGGCTGAGTGATGATCCTTGTGGTACGCCGCAGATGTCTTTGGTGGCCTCTGATCTGAACGGGGGGAGGCGAACTCTCTGGGTTCTTCCGGCGAGGAACGAGATGATCCACTCCAGTGGCGTCTCTTGAATACCGACGTTGTTGAGGCGTTGTACTAGGGTGCGGTGGCAGACAGTATCGAACGCTGCGGAGAGGTCCAGGAGGATGAGGGCTGCTGTTTCCCCGTTGTCGAGCAGGATTCGGATGTCGTCTGTGGCTGCTATGAGGGCGGTCTCGGTGCTGTGGTTGGCTTGGAAGCCGGACTGTGAGTGGTCGAGGGAACCGTTAGTCTTGAGGAAGGCGGCAAGCTGACTGTTGACGGTCTTCTCGATGACTTTGGCGGGGAACGGGAGGAGCGAGATGGGGCGGTAGTTATTGAGGTCGGTGGGGTCTGCTGATGGTTTCTTTAGGAGGGCGCTGAGTTCGGCATGCTTTCAGCTCTACGGGAAGGTGGCGGTGTTGAAGGAGCAGTTGATGATGTCTCGGAGTTGGGGTGCGATGACAGAGTCGGCCTTGTTGAAGACGTGGTGGGTGCATGGGTCGGTTGGCGATCCGGAGTGGATGGTGTTCATCGTGCAGATGGTGTCTTCGGTGCCGATCGGGGTCCAGGTGCGGGGTCCAGGCGCAGAGGGTGGTGGTGGTGGATCGATCTATCTATCTATCTATCTATCTATCTATCTATCTATCTATCTATCTATCTATCTATCTATCTATCTATCTATCTATCTATCTATCTATCTATCTATCTATCTATACTAATATAATAAAGAGAGAGCCCAAACCTTTGAGGCGGGTAATCTCAGGAACCACAGCACCAATCACAACACCCAATACAGCGTTGGAAAGGGCAGTTGCAGCAGAAGGACATAGGACATATACATTTAAAAGGTAAAAGAACCGTGCCAGCAACATAGTCCCTTGTGGGTGTGTCTGCGTTTCGCTGTGGGTGTGTGCTGGGGTGTGACAAACGCTGGGGGCGTGTGGTACGTTCCGCCCTTCATGCCATGTCTCATATTGTGTGCTAATCCCACCCTGCTCCCTTTAAATACCCCTGCACCCCATAATCATAACCCACCCGTACTCCTTTAAATACCCCAACACCCTAAACACTAACCCATCTTAACCCTATAAATATACGCTATACCCTAAAACCCAAACCTATCCCTAAACCCTAAAAATACCCCTTTACCCCAAAACCCAAACCTAGCCCTGAACCCTATAAATACCCCTGTACCTCAAAACCCAAACCTACCCCTGAACCCTAAAAATACCCCTGTACCCCAAAACCCAAACCTAGCCCTGAACCCTTAAAATACCACTGTACCCCAAAACCCAAACCTACTCCTGAACCCTAAAATACCCTTATACCCCAAAACTCAAACCTAGTCCTGAACCCTTAAAATACCCCTGTACCCAAAAACCCAAACCTACCCCTGAACCCTAAAAATACCCCTGTACCCCAAAACCCAAACCTAGCTCTGAACCCTAAAAATAGCCCTGTACCTCAAAACCCAAACCTACCCCTGAACCCTAAAATACCACTGTACCCCAAAATCCAAACCTAGCCCTACACCCTAAAAATACCCCTGTACCCCAAAACCCAAAACCTAGCCCTGAACCCTTAAAATACCCCTGTACTCCAAAACCCATACCTATCCCTTAACCCTAAAACTACCTCTGTACCCCATAATCCAAAACTATATCTGATCCCTTAAAATACCCAAACACCCCAAAACATATTCCTCAGTACCCCAAAACATATACCCCTATACCCATACTTACCTTATCCAAACATTAAAAAAAACATGCTTTTACCATTCATGCATTTACAACGAATTTCGTTGTAAATGTATGTGTGGTAAAAGCCTATAAAATGTAATGCCATGCGTTATAATGGCATTGCGGTGTCATGGTACTTTCGTAATGAAAGTATGCAGAATGATGGTATGCAGAAAGAAAGTTGCGAAATAATGGGTGTTTACCCTCCCCCGGTAAGTACATTGGTGGCACGGCGGCCCACATCTCCAGCAACATACTCATATTTTTTCACCACCCATTTGAAAAATGCACAGGTCTCTCTCATTGATGGCCAGCACCGACATACACTTTTAGACACACCTCCCGCCACAAGTTCTAGAATTGCAAACTTTAGAGCTGGGGAGCTACATTCGAATCTCGGCATCAGCTCAACATCCTGTGATTCCAGGCAAATTGGTTTGTCTCCCCGTGCCTACCACAAATTAATGTGTTCTTCTGTAATGTAAATTGTGCTCATGCCATGTTGTCGAGTTCGCGCTTTATAATATTGCAAGGAAAAATAAAGTAGGGAAACTCGAGTTCACACACGACTGAACGCGCACTTTTAAGTGCATCAGCAGTGCACTGTGAATCGGAGCGTTTCACAGGCCTGTCACAGATAAGAAATGCTATCAAAACGAAATCCTACAAAACAATATACAACTGGCCGGCAGCAATTCATACCCGGACAACGTTGGGACGGGCTGCTAGTATATATATATATATAGATAGATAGATAAGAAATAGAGATAGATATATATAGAGAGACAGATAGATAGATAGATAAATAAAATACCAACCACCCTGAAATGAATAAAATATCTATCTATATATTTATCCATATCTATCTATCTATCTATCTATCTATCTATCTATCTATCTATCTATCTATCTATCTATCTATCTATCTATCTGTCTGTCTGTCTGTCTGTCTGTCTGTCTGTCTGTCTGTCTGTCTGTCTGTCTCTCTCTCTCTCTCTCTCTCTCTCTCTCTCTCTCTCTCTCTCTATATATATATATATATATATATATATATATATATATATATATATTATTTTTTTTTATATCCACAAGTTTGCCATTGAGGATGCGCCGCTCCAGCAGAAGTTACTGCACTCGTGGCCACAGGCGGAGAATTAACAGCATGCCCCCAAGCCTTTGTTACTATGCCATACGCATTTCGAGCTCTGTAGTAAGCTCTTGTTCACTGGCTGATTAATGAAGAGAACAGGTGATTTGGGAACCATTGCTTTATTCAGTTTAGTGTCCCGCCCCAGTGGGCGTTTCTACCGGGCATTCTGGATATGATAGTTCGTTGATATGCCTGATGACATGAAAGAGGTTCTCCGATGCAAGTGCACAGTCTCGACAAAAATCAATCCTTTTCAACCCGGTTGGGTAAAGGCAACAGCAGCATCACCATAAACTTCCCCAATTTTCACTGTAGTTCAGGCCCACTGCTTTCCGGAAGACGCCCATAAAATACAAGCACTCCGGACCCGCTGAACCGCGGTGGGGCAAATCTGCGACCAGGCATGGCCGCTTAATTTTATATCCACAAGTTTGCCATTGAGGATTCGCCGCTCCAGCAGAAGTTACCGCACTCGTGGCCACAGGCGGAGAAGTAACAGCATGCCCCCAAGCCTTTGTTACTATGCCATACGCGTTTCGGGCTCTGTAGTAAGCTCTTGTTCACTGGCTGATTAATGAAGAGAACAGGTGATTTGGGAACCATTGTTTTATTCAGTTTAGTGTCCCGCCCCAGTGGGCGTTTCTACCGGGCATTCTGGATATGATAGTCCGTTGATATGCCTGATGACATGAAAGAGGTTCTCCGATGCAAGTGCACAGTCTCGACAAAAATCAAACCTCTTCCAGCGTATGGATTCTGCACGCATTCCACACAGCGAGTCCCATCTGTGGGCTTGAAAAGTGACCAACTGAACATTAGCGCGACGTGAGGCACTACAAGTCCCATAAGTCCCATCTATGGCGTGCATCTAAGCAAGAAGGGGTGTGGTGCCTCAAGCGCTCCTTCATAACTGCCAAAGCCTCTGAAGAGAAGTGGGGACACTTCGAAACGCGTCAGGCATCCAGGGCAGTTTGAACAGTCAAAGGATATTGTTGTGCTGGAGGCGTGCTTACCATTCAAGGCTCCTTGTGTGCAGCTGAGGTCCGGGTGCTCCTTTGTACGTTGGGTACCTCGGAGCTGGAATATTTACGCGGAGGCCCATGCCGCGGAAGGAGCACCACCCTGAAAGAACCGGGGGCCATGCGGTCTTGACTACGGGCCGAGCACATGGGACAGCAGCGTGTGGATTCTGCACGCATTCCACACAGCGAGGCCCATCTGTGGGCTTGAAAAGTGACCAACTGAATATTAGCGCGACGTGAGGCACTACAAGTCCTTAAGTCCCATCTAGGGCGTGCATCTAAGCAAGAAGGGGTGTGGTGCCTCAAGCGCTCCTTCATAACTGCCAAAGCCTCTGAAGAGAAGTGGGGACACTTCGAAACGCGTCAGGCATCCGGGGCAGTTTGAACAGTCAAAGGATATTGTTGTGCTGGAGGCGTGCTTACCATTCAAGGCTCCTTGTGTGCAGCTGAGGTCCGGGTGCTCCTTTGTACGTTGGGTACCTCGGAGCTGGAATATTTACGCGGCGGCCCATGCCACGGAAGGAGCACCACCCTGAAAGAACCGGGGGCCATGCGGTCTTGACTACGGGCCGAGAACATGGGACAGCAGCGTATGGATTCTGCACGCATTCCACACAGCGAGGCCCATCTGTGGGCTTGAAAAGTGACCAACTGAACATTAGCACGACGTGAGGCACTACAAGTCCAATAAGTCCCATCTAGGGCGTGCTTCTAAGCAAGAAGGGGTGTGGTGCCTCAAGCGCTCCTTCATAACTGCCAAAGCCTGTGAAGAGAAGTGGGGACACTTTGAAACGCGTCAGGCATCCAGGGCAGTTTGAACAGTCAAAGGATATCGTTGTGCTGGAGGCGTGCTTACCATTCGAGGCTCCTTGTGTGCAGCTGAGGTCCGGGTGCTCCTTTGTACGTTGGGTACCTCGGAGCTGGAATATTTACGCGGCGGCCCATGTCGCGGAAGGAGCACCACCCTGAAAGAACCGGGGGCCATGCGGTCTTGACTACGGGCCGAGAACATGGGACAGCAGCGTATGGATTCTGGACGCATTCCACACAGCGAGGCCCATCTGTGGGCTTGAAAAGTGACGAACTGAACATTAGCGCGACGTGAGGCACTACAAGTCCCATCTAGGGCGTGCATCTAAGCAGGAAGGGGTGTGGTGCCTCAAGCGCTCCTTCATAACTGCCAAAGCCTCTGAAGAGAAGTGGGGACACTTTGAAACGCGTCAGGCATCCAGGGCAGTTTGAACAGTCAAAGGATATCGTTGTGCTGGAGGGGTGCTTACCATTCAAGGCTCCTTGTGTGCAGCTGAGGTCCGGGTGCTCCTTTGTACGTTGGGTACCTCGGAGCTGGAATATTTACGCGGCGGCCCATGCCGCGGAAGGAACACCACCCTGAAAGAACCGGGGGCCATGCGGTCTTGACTACGGGCCGAGAACATGGGACAGCAGCGTATCGATTCTGCACGCATTCCACACAGCGAGGCCCATCTATGGGCTTGAAAAGTGACCAACTGAACATTAGCGCGACGTGAGGCACTACAAGCCCCATGAGTCCCATCTAGGGCGTGCATCTAAGCAAGAAGGGGTGTGGTGCCTCAAGCGCTCCTTCATAACTGCCAAAGTCTCTGAAGAGAAGTGGGGACACTTCGAAAGGTGTCAGGCATCCAGGGCAGTTTGAACAGTCAAAGGATATTGTTGTGCTGGAGGCGTGCTTACCATTCAAGGCTTCTTGTGTGCAGCTGAGGTCCGGGTGCTCCTTTGTACGTTGGGTACCTCGGAGCTGGAATATATATATATATATATATATATATATATATATATATATATATATATATATATATATATATATATATATATATATATATATATATATATACATACACACACACACACACATCTATTACCTACTGGCAGTCACCAGTAGGTAGGTATAGGTAGGACCTAGTTTCCATAGGAAACTTGTTTTTTGTTTTCCCAATAACTTTGGCATTGGTTGACGAATCTTCGCAAACTGTTCAAAACTTATGGCCCGCTCTAGTCAGCTCCTATCCTGAAAATCTTGGGGTGATTCACCAAGCAGGGGCCGAGAAAAAAGGGGTTCCCAAAATGTGTTTTCTCCATGTTATTTCCCATAGGAGACTTTAGACACGGTTCCAGCCGAAACTGCTGAACGGAATTACACTAAATTTGGCAAACCGGTAGACCTTGGTTCAGAAAGAGACCTTTTTTTTAAATGGTGTAAATCCGTTTAGTGGTTGCTTTGAAAATAAAAAAATAAAAGTTTCGATATTTAGAGGCACGGTGGATCCGCGCACCCTCCCGACCATGAGCTGCATTCTAAATGGCTCTCAAAACTTCAAAACAAGGAAGTGTTGGCAGCCATCTTGTGCCTCAGTAGAACCGATGCACAAGAAAAGAGAAAAAGAAACGCGCAAAACAAGAAAAGAGGCAGGTTAGAAACACCCTGACCCCCTAGGCCTGCTCATGGGTTCCCAAAAAAGCATTTAAAAAAAAGAAAATAATCAGCCAAATTCGCCTGGGTGCGCGAATCCGTCCCAGAAAAAAAAAAAACTAAGCGCGGGCTTCCGCGCTTCGTTATCATTTAGCCCCCAGGTGGGACAAGTCCCCGGGGCATGTGAAAAACTAATAGTGGGGGCCCAGGGAGGCCCCGCAGCCCCGGGGACCGCCACCCCTGGGGCTTTCCATAAATATTTGCATGGGGCTCATGACCGCCCACAGCCACGGGGACCGCCACCCCACGGGGATTTGTTTTTTGTGTGTGGGGGACCTCCAAGCCCATCCAAGCCCTGGGGACCACCACCCCGGGGCTTTCATTAATATTTTAGCGGGGGGCATGGCCCCCCCGCTGCACCAGAGTCCGCTACCCCATGGCTTTAAAAAAAAAT
This sequence comes from Lissotriton vulgaris, assembly GCF_964263255.1. Lineage (NCBI taxonomy): Eukaryota > Metazoa > Chordata > Amphibia > Caudata > Salamandridae > Lissotriton > Lissotriton vulgaris. Next base: position 50,580 of record NW_028249195.1, read on the forward strand.
TAAAACACCTGTGTGGGGGGGGGGGGGGGCTCAAGGTTGGGAGGGGGGCCATGTTGCCCCCCCTCCTGGAGCCACTGATGGCCATGGGACCCCCACCCCCCAGGGCCGGCTCCTGCAGTGTCCCGGGGTGCCCACCCCTGAGACACTGTAGTTTGCTATGGCAGGAAACCTTCTCTCTCTTCCAAAATTCAAACCAGATTGCTTTTCCACACGGGGAGCTGCATCTTAGCAGCTCCCCATGTGGAAAAGTAATGACGCCTCCCGCAGGAGGAGGGGAGTTGGCTGGGACTGTGGGTGCATTGATGCCCGCCCACGGTCCCCAACGAGAGGTCAGGCCCTGGGGGACAGGGTTCCCAGGGCCATAAATGGCATGAGGAGGGGGGCCATACAGCCCCCCTCCAAAGAAATCATAATTAAAAAAAACTGGCCATGACCCAGGGGATTGGGTCCCTGGGGCCGAATATGGCCTCGGGAGGGGAACCACATGGCCCGTTCCATTTAAAAAAACAAATAGGGGTCAGGCCCTGGGGGATGGAGTCCCCAGGGCCCATAAAATAGGTAAGGAAGGGGGGCCACACAGCCCCCCTTCTTAAAAAAACAAAATAAGACGAAATTGTGCTTGAGGCCCCGCCCCCTCCCAGCAACACTCGGCAAATGCGCCCTGTGTGGAGTTTCAAGTTGGGAATTAATTCCCCTTCAATACTGGTGGTCCCTGGGGGCCAACTAGATCACCAGGTACCTTCAATAAGCACCACAGGGCTGCGTTGCAGAGAAGTGGTCCAGGCTATGCCACTTTTTACACCTCTCTGCAACATAGCTCTGTGGCACTTACTGGAGGTACCTGGTGTGCTAGTCGGACCCCAAGGACCATCAGGATTCAAGGGGACTTACTCTCCAAAATTAAAACGGCCACAGTGCATGTTTGCACACATGTCACCTCAGGCCCCCCTTCTCTTCACCACTGTGCAAACGCTCCCCATAGCGCATTTTAAGAGGTAGTTTTAATCCCCATGCCCTATTATGTACTAGGGCCTTAGAGAGGAGGTCATGCTAATCACAGGGGTACCCCAATGCATAGTGTTCTCTAGTGTACATAGATGTTTCACTCTATTCCTAGTGTCTTTTGGCAGAGCACTGGCTTTAGGCCTGGTTAGTCAGAGTAAGTTACCACCGGTATCCGTCTGAAAAAGTTGTGGGCACAGGATGATTTTGCAACAAGGCCTCTATCTGCTCCTCTGTTGGTTCTTTCTGCACATGTCTTGCTTCTTACTGCACGTTTCTTCGACTTTGTGGACTTCTGTTGCTTCTGTTGCTTCTTTCCGTATTTCTTTTGCTTCTTTCTGTACGTTTCGTCTTCTTTCTTCACATGTCCTACCTCTGTAGGCTAGTTAGAAACTAGCATTTGAAAAACTTTGAAATTCACTAAAAAAACCATAGGTTTCAGGCATGTTATAGTTAGAAATTAGCATTTATAAAACCTTTGACATTTTTGGAAAAACCAGAGGTTTGAGGCACGTTATGGCTAGAAATTAGCAATTACAAAACCTTCGAAATTCACTGAAAAAAACAAGTTAGAGTTAGTTGGACATTTCACTCGTTCAAAACCAGAGAAATTCCCCCGTTACAGTTAGTTCAGCTAACTATAACTTGCGCCCCCGCAATGCACTGCTGATGATGTCACATATTACATCACTCATGACATGGTCAGTGACATCACTGATGACATCACCGGAGACATCTCAAAAAAATATGTCAGAGGTTTCTTTTATTCATTTCAGGTTGACTTTGCTGGCATTGTACCAATTTTGTAATAATGTGCCTGGAGTGATAACATGCTTTTGTCATTTTACAGCTCAGCACGGACAACACTGTGCTAGTCCTATGCTTAAAGACTTTGCTGAAAAAATGGCAAAAGACTTTGTCCCTTTCTATCTCGTTGTCGATGGCACTGTGCTAATCCTATGCTTAAAGACTTTGATAGAAAAGCAGACGTTTGAGGTTAGCCGATCTAGAGTGTCGATGGTTTTGAGGGTGCTCTTTACAGGAGCTGCTTTCCACCTAAACTAGAGAAATACCCAGAGCTCTTTTTGCATAATGTATGCGTTTTGACTTATACTGGGTGCTCTCTTGTGTATGGACAAAGCAATACCTCTCGAAGACCACTAATAAGAGCGAAGCCCAAGTGTCAGGGGTTGCTTTAATTAATTTCAAGTTGGCTTGGTTGGTATTTTACCACGTCAAAGCTGTAATACTGTGCCTGGAGTGGTAAACGGCTTTTGTCATTTTACAGTTAAGCTTGGACAACACTGTGCTAGTCTTATGCTTAAAGACTCTGCTGTAGGAATGGCAAAAGACTTTGTACCTTTCTATCTCAGCATGGATGGCACTGTGCTAATTCTATGCTTAAAGACTTTGATAGAAAAGCAGACATTTGAGATGAGCAGATCTAGAATGTCGCTGGTGTTGAGGGTGCTCTTTACAGGGACTGCTTTCCACCTAAACTGGAGGACTGCCAAGTCTTCTCTGCTTCCTTTTTGCATAATTTATACATCACTCTATGCCTGAAGGGGTATTGTTTTGACTTATTCTGGGTGCTCCCTTGATTTTGCACAAAGCTATACCTCTCTTAAGAGCTCTAATAAGAGCAAAACACGTGTCAGGGGTTGCTTTTATTTGTTTCAGGTTGGCTTGGTTGGTATTTTACCAATTCAAAGCTGTAATACTGTGCCGGGAGTGGCAAAAGGCTTTTGTCATTTAAGAGCTCAGCATGGGCAGCACTGTGCTAGTCCTATGCTTAAAGACTTTGCTGTAGAAATGGCAAAATACTTTGTCCCTTTCTATCTCGGCATGGATGGCACTGTGCTAATCCTATGCTTAAAGACTTTGATAGAAAAGCAGAAATTTGAGTTGAGCAGATCTAGAGTGTCACTGGTGTTGAGGGTGCTCTTTACAGGGACTTCTTTCCACCTAAACTTGCAAACTACCCAGAGTTCTCTGCTTCCTATTTGCATAATTTATACATCACTCCATGCCTGAAAGGGTATTGTTTTGACTTATACTGGGTGCTCCCTTGATTTTGGACAAAGCTATACCTCTCTGAAGAGCTCTAATGAGAGTGAAACACATGTCAGAGGTTGCTTTTATTCATTTCGGGTTGGCTTGGTTGCCATTTTACCAATTCCAAGCTGTAATATTGTGCCTGGAGTGGTAAAAGTCTTTTGTCATTTTACAGCTCAGCATGGACAGCACTCTGCTAGTCCTACGCTTAAAGACTTGGCTGAATAAATGGCAAAATACTTTTTCCCTTTCTATCTCGGTGTGGATGGCACTCTTCTAATCCTATGCTTAAAGACTTTGATAGAAAAGCAGACGTTTGAGGTGAGCAGATCTAGATTGTCGCTTTTGTTGAGGGTGCTCTTTACAGGAACAGCTTTCCATGTAGAGTTCTCTGCCTCTTTTTTACACATATATTTGTATGTATATACATATATATGTATGTATATATAGATAGATAGATTTTATAAGGTAATTTTTACTACCCCTTAGCACTACTCATGCATGTAAACTAAGACTCCCTAGTACCCCTTACCACTGTACATAACTGAACCCTAAAAAAACACTTTTGTACCCCTATTCATCACCCATCTTTGAAAGATAATGTATGTGAAATTTGTGTAATTTGCTTTTGCACAATTGTGCAAAAATTTTGAAAATTATGCAAAATTACACATAATTATGAGAACTACAAATCAATCAACAGCTACTCATGTTCTGGCCCTTAACGTTAAAATTGTAAACTTTTGTAGAGAACCACATTTAATCATACAATGTCGTGTAATGACATAATTTCAGGAATTTCTCATAATAAGTGCATCACGAAATTCCCAAAATTATGCGAATTCAATTTATTTTCCAAATGTGTATTTAGAGTTACTTGATGCAGGGGTTACAGGATTCACATTAGGCAGAACACTGGCACAGACCTGTGAAATATGTGTGACAATGAGTTCTGCCTGCCTGTAATATCCTATGGGGTCATTTTAACCCCAAATACAGATTTGAAAGCCAAGAAACACATGTAAGGTGTTGTAAGTTTGTGCTTACAATGGATGCATGAAAAGACATATGACTCTGACAATGTTGAGGTGAAATGTCAGAATATGGTAGCCAGTACAGTGTAACTGGCTGGGGATCTTGTCAGTCCCGATGAAAGCCTGGTGACCCACAGGGTAAGGGAAGACTGGCTGAAACATGTAGACCTATTAGATGGTGTAGAATAAATTATCTCTTAACAATGAAACCTGTTTTTACCTTGTCAAAGTCCCCTTAAAATAAATATACAGGAAAGGAAGCAATCTTTAGGCAATTCTAAAACTTTTTCAGGATCCCTGAAAAAATTATACCAAAGTGTTTCATCCAAAAGTGGAATTGACCCCACCCAGGGGGATTCGAATTTCATGTGTGAACTTGATGATGAAGGAAGCCTACATGTAGGTGAAATTCCTTCTTAGAAAAATCACTTCTTCTCTGAGGTGTACTTAGGGGTTTGTGTATCCTTTTGTGACCAAGAGGTGACCTCTCTATTTAGGTATTTGTGTTTAGCCCAGGATAAGATGAGCTAACTTACTCAAACAGCCCTCTCCCACCCTATTGTATGTGGGTCAAGTCTGGAAGTACGCCGCACCCATTGCTCAGCGTCTGTTAACATACGTATCTATTTGAAACAAGATCTGATATTATAACCTCCCCAGTGGAGACATCTTCTGACCTTCATGTCACTTATGCAAATAAAGACCAATATTGTCAGAGCACTGGGGGGATTGTATAATCTTCTGAACAGCTCTTGCAGGGCAACTGTAGCGAATCAAGAAAAGGTTGGTCAAAGGCTTCATGTGAAAGGCTTCTTTTCCAAAAAGACTGCTCTGGGTAGAGGCTTTCATACATTCAATTGTGTGAGAACTTGGGAAATATTTGTCTTAGAAAGGTTCAAGGGAAAATGCTCAACACAATGCTGAGTAGGCTTCAAGATTCCTTACACCTCTTCAAACTATTCTATAACAACTCTCCTACATTTAAAGGGTCAATTCCCTGGTGCCCCATAACCAACCACACTTCCCCTTGTGGTTTCAAAGTTCTAAGTGTTAGTCTAGTATTTAGTATAGCCCTTCCAGTACAAGTCAGATCAAGATTACATCCCCAGTAGACGTCTCTCTCATCACTTATGTTTTTACTACAGGTCTTTTAATGAGAAAGGGTTCCTTCAATAGTATTTTATTTGTGTAGATAATTACAAATTTAAAATTAGACAGATATGGTCACGTGTAGCAGCCTATACAGAAAGTAAGACACGTTTTTTAGTCACACAAGTATGAACCAGTACATCACACTTCAATTGCAAAATAAGAAACAAACATTTAATTTACAAGTAAACAATTGTAAAACGTGTTTTAAAAACCTAAAGAGTTTTAAAACCCATGTTAAAGTCTAATAACAAAATTATTGATCGCAGTAGAATTGATCAATGTGTCAAACTAAAGTACCAAAAGATGAAAAAGGCAAGTTTTCATTAACAAGTTAACCGTTTTTAAACCAGATACATATGCCTCTCAAAGCATTCATGCAAGTGTGGGTCATCACCCTTCATACATGCAGTGATTGTTTCGTTTCATTCTCTTATTCTTTAAAATAATGCTGCCTAAAAGTGGCCAGTGACAGACAAAGAAAGATAATGAGTGCAAGAGATTCTATCTCATGTCCACATAGTTTTGTAACATAGCATACCATCATTATTTTTCTGGCTTACCCAAAACTCTTGAAAGGAGAAGAGAAACTTGAAATTCCATTTAGCAAAACTATGTATTAGATGGCAAGGTATGCCAAACTAAGGATATGTTTGTTATCAAACTTGGAATGGAGTCTATAATCATTGGTTATTGCTTGTTACCTTTACTCCTCTGTAGGTCTAGTTTATAGGAGATGGAATAGGCCTTGATAGCCACATATTTTTGATATAGGTCATACTGCATTCCTGACTCCCACTCATTTTTTTCTGGAAATCAAAATAACCATGATTTAACTATTTGAGTCAGGGATTACATGGATTGGAATTAGATTAGAGCTTGCAACAGTCCTTTCGTAATTCAGACCAAACCAGTGACGTCAACGTTTCTTCAGGGGTATTTGAAATTTAAGGAAGGTTTTATAAAAAACTGCTTCACAGATTTGTAATTGTCTATTCAGTTTAAATTCTAATCAATTCTGAGCCTTGGAGGTAGAGATGGAGAGAATTTCAAAGTGAAGGCCAGCAGAACAAATTTTAAGATGGTCAACACCTTGGTAGATGTAAATCAAAATACGGGTTCCAACGGTGGTCCGCTAAAATCTTTGTAAAGTGCAAAATTGCACATTTAAGACTAACCTTTTTGGCCTTCCTAAAGCTAGATGAGAACGGTGGCCTTCCCTTTCATTAAATGTATCTCCAAGATATTGATAAGTATCAACCATTTCTAATGGATCGTTGTTCTAGAACCACGTTTTAAATTTTACACTCATATTCAAAATTTAAAATTCTGGTCTTATCAAAATTGATGGGCAATTTATTAGCTGCAAAGTATTCACTTAACACAGCCAAGTCCCTCTGTAATCGAATCCTAGTTTTATTGAAAAAGACATTATTGTCTGCATATTGCAGCATAGACAAAGATCTAGTGATAAATTTAGGAAAAAATAAATTGGCCCTTGAAAGGTACTCATTTAGATCAGCCATATCTATATTAAAAAGAAGCACTTATAGAAAATAGTCATGCTTGAAGCCCTTGCTAATAAACATTTTCTCAGGAGTGATTGAGGGTGGATCCAATTTGATCTCAACCCAATTTTTTGGGTAAAGTGCTACTGCTGCACATTACAAGATGGGATATCCAAGCTAGCTAATATAAGCAAACCAAACTTCAGTCGACACAGTCAAACTGAGTTTTTAAGTCAATAAACAATGCATATATAAGAAAAGCTTTTATTTTCCTAGTGTGATGTATTATCATTTACAGTGTGATTAGATTGTCCTCTATTCCATAGTTCTGCTGAAACACTGGCATAAGGGGGTGAACTCATTTTCTGTGACCCAGTGTTCCTACCCAAATAGTACTATTTTGCAAAACATTTTATTTGCTGTATCTAAAAACAAATAGAAATTAGAGTGAAGGAAGCATATGGGAGACCTTTTCATACATAGCAAATAGACTGGATTGCTTCCATCTGTCCTTTTGCGGCTGTTGCCCATTGAAGTTAACACTATAAATTATATTGGCCTCGTCACCAGTGTTAACTGTAATTGACATGTCTTCTCCTTGATTTGTAGCGCAATTATGTCTAGCTAGTGGTTCTTGCTCACCAACTTTCACATACACTGATTCAATTTCTCAGGGAATATTGAACACTCGGCCACTCTTGTTTCTCTGTGAAAGTTGTTTTCATAAACCCCAAATTTATGCTGGTATTTTTCTTGCAAATAAGTAAGAGGACACACTACTGTGTCTACTTGGAATTACTTTTATCATACCACTGTGATTTTTTACAGTTAGCTTTCAAACTATTTACTTTTGCTATCTCAATCTGAAAACCCATACTACTCACCAATTTTCCAATTTGCTTGTATATTTGCTTTTTATTATAAAGCATCTCTTTGGTGTTCAAGCTTGTTTAGGCCTCAATTGCCTTTCCGTAGAGGGCACCTTCATTTTCATTTTTTGCCTGATATAGAAGGCATAGGTCTTCAATTAGCTTATTTCAAATATGTGTGCACAATTCCCCACAATCACTCACCCATGTAAGGAAGAAACTCTAGTTAGAAGTGACCATTTTAATCTATTAATCTTTTCTTCCTCCATGAAAATACCTATATATTGCTGAACTTTCAATTCTGGACTGTCACAATTAAGCCTGAAATACTGTGGACACTGGCCACTTTCTAAGCAAGCTAAAATCTCATTCCCAGTCCTAATCAGGGTATCATATTTCTTCTTAGAATTGACATATACATTAAACTGAAGGAATCCAATTTTTAGCTACCTTAGGGTAAGCCACGAAAGGCTTTAGCAAAGTGGTAAGAATAAAAGGTAGCACACAATCTATTTTTGAGCCTTAATAGAGAGCTGCAATCTAATTAAAAAAAACCTGATAAATGCCAGGTATGCGCTACCTGGGTTGTGGAGATATGATATTCCCTAAGAATTCCCACTACAGTGGCTTCCACCGCTTGTGTCAATTGTAGACAGATAGTAAAAAAAACTGAAGATCAAAGATAAGGTCAAAGTAATTCCAAATCTTCTGGATGCCCCCTACATTCCATGAACAGAATTTTACATTGTTAGCTTTCTGGTATTTCCTAATACTACCTCAGCGAAGGCCCCATGAGAACAATGGGGCATATTACCAAGCAATAGCGATAATTATTGCTATTGCTTGGTTAGAGACAAAAATGTACAGCTGAGCTGCGGCGATTTTTACCGCAAATAAACCTTGGTATTACCAAGGTTTATCGCAAATGCGATAAAAATCGCCGCAATGCATGAATATCGCTGAAAAGTCAGCGATATTCATGCACTACCGAGCTAATGCTCTTAGCCATGTTATCCACCTCCCATTGGATAACATGGCTAAGAACTGCTCAGGGCAGGTGTTAGCTTTTGGAGATATTCGCGCTTAGCGCAAATATCTCCAAAAGTTGGTAATAGGAGATAGCGATGGTAGCGACTGTTTTCAGGCGCTAACATCTTGGCACGCCCACTTTGCATGTCATTGGTGATAAATATCACTGACATGCAAAGTGGGGCCCAAGATGGTCGCTATCTCCTACTAGCTGTCGCTAACTGGTGTTAGCGACAGCTAGGTAATAGGGAGATAATTTTATCTCCGCTTTCTTGGCTTTGAAAGCCAAAAAAGCAGAGATAAACCCCCTTGATAATATGCCCCCTTGTGTGTTAGTATAATTAATGGACTGAAGTTCCACATAATTCTTAAAATCCCTTTTGCTAGATTTGTTGGATAAAGAGGCTACAGGTTTTCCCCGGGATTCTATCCCTCCTGCCTACATAAGCAAATTGTGCCCCCAATTCTTTCACATTGTACTCAATCTTTCACATTTTCATCATCAGAAGGAATTGTTCCCAATATCTGGAAACAAGCAATGATTGTTCTCTTTTTGAAGAAGCCTGGGGAGAGAATGTGGTCTAACGGCTAGGGCGGTCAGACTCAGAGCCTGTCAGTTACCGGGTTCGAGTCTCAGCAGGGACGCTCAACATTCTGTGATTCAGGGCAAATCACTTCATCTCCCCATGCCTAACAAAAATTAATGTGTCCATCTGTAACGTAACTGGTGCTCAGGTAAAGCACTTTCATACCTTTGGGTTTAAATCACGCTATATAAAAATCAACAAAAAAAACCCTTGCCCAATTACCTTCCGATTTTGCTTTTGCCTCAGCCAAAATCTTGGAAAAGCATGTAAATCAACAACTTGCTGCTTTTGTCGAAGTCAATAGTCTCCTTCACATCTCTCAATCTGGGTTCAGAGCTGGTCATAGCACTGAATCTACTCTGCTTGAAGTCACTAAACATCTTAGGCTCCAAATGGAGTGGCACTGAGGCACTGATCTTATTAGACCTTAGCGCAGCAACAGCTACTTCTTCAAAAACTTGAGGACATGGGCATTCAAGATTTGACCTTGGTTTGGTTAAGATAATTTCTACAAAATCGCTCTTTTCACATTTACCAAAAATGCATATTTCTTACTCATTCCCTCTGTCTTCAGGGGTACCACAGGGATCGGCGCTGAACACAAACCTGTATAACCTTTATATGTGTACCTTGGGTGATTTAGTTGAAAGGTGTTGTCTTACATTGTTCTCTTATGTGGATGAGACCCAGATCATTGTCTTTTTTTTCCTACCGATGACTGTAATTCTGATGCCCTTATTTATGCCTCACGAAGGTGACACTCTGGATGAACAATAATTCTCTCAAGCGTAATGGGAACAAATCTGAAATTCCACTGGTGGGTAACCAACCTCAACTCTGGGGTCCCCTGTCCTGTTCGGATGCTTTTGGAGCTGCTCCCTCTTCTGTGGCTGCGAATTTAGGCTTCTGGCTAGATGGCAAACTCCTGATGAATCATCAAAACACCAAGGTAATCTCCACTTGCTTTGGCATTCACAAGTGGATACAAAAATAACTTAGAAACTCCCAGTTCTGCCCAAAGGAAATTAACTCAAGCCTTAGTCATCTCCAGGCAGGACTGTGGTAATAATTTGTCCTAAGGCTTCTCTCAGGCGCCTTTAGTAGTTCAGAAGGCGGCAGCCTGATTGCTATTTCATCTTCCTAAACACTCTCCGGTCTCTAATCTTCTGTATGACCTCCATTGGCTGACCTTTGAGTAGGGGGTCCAATTTAAAGCCTTGTGCTTTATGCACAAGGGTATATCGACTCAGGGTCCGCTCTCTATCAGATCGTTAGTGTAACCCTACTGCCCCAGATGACCCCTTCGTTCCAGCCACCTGAAATTTTCTGCCATTCCCAGATTCAGGAGGATCAGACTAGGAGGGAAGTCTGTTTCTTAAATGGGACTTACATTATGGAATCCTCTGCCTGACACTCTGAAAGCATGAAAATCTTTCTGGGATTTTTGCAAACTTCTTTAAAACTGACTCTCAAATCTGGTTCTTGACCTATTGTTTGCCTGGTGCTGGGCAACCCCGCTGGGGTAGCTATGTGCTCTACAAAACCAATGTTAATAATAATACTAACCAGCTCCATTCATCTACTTTTCCCATAGAAGAAGCTCAGTTATCTCTCCTGGCTTTGCCAGCCATTCTCATCTCCTGCTGCGCCTATCAGTATTCCGTTCCTTGGCATTTTTACTTGATGACGTATCACCTATCATGTTTGGAGTACTCACGCCTATTTTTTTCGTCTATCATGGACTCATACAACTTATTCCTAGCGTTCTAATTAGCTCAGAAGTCACAGTTGCTTCATTTCAAACCCCCCTCCAGATGGGTGTTAAGGGTAAAACAATAGCTTTTGGTTTACACTCTTTCTGAGTAAATGGCAAGGCCGTTAAAATAATCACAAATTGCAAAAAACACAGTTGATGGACAGAATGCAGAACAATGTCTTACATTCACCCCAGTACAAAGATCTGGGCCTAAATCCATCATTTTGTTTGCTCTCCACACCACCCTAGGTCAGACACTGGCTATATGCAAATCAGCCTTGACCCTGTGCCTCATGGGAACAGTCCAGCCCGAACTACCAAGCCATGTCTTTCCTAGACCGGAATCAAGCATCCAAGGACCGGTTTCTGGCTATCAGCCTTCTTCAGCCTGGATAGCTTGACTCCAGTGATGTGGAGAGCCTGGGACTCACGTCTGAGCATACCCAGCCCACTCAGGGTGAAAATTGCAAAAAACACAGTTGATCAACAGAATGCAGAACAATGTCTTACATTCACCCCAGTACAAAGATCTGGGCCTAAATCCATAGTTTTTTTGCTCTCCACACCACCCTAGGCCAGACACTGGCAATATGCAAATCAGCCTTGACCCTGTGCCTCATGGGAACAGTCGAGCCCGAACTACCAAGCCATGTCTTTCCAAGACCGGAATCAAGGATCCAAGGACCGGTTTCGGGCTATCAGCCTTCTTCAGCCTGGATAGCTTGACTCCAGTGATGTGGAGAGCCTGGGACTCACGTCTGAGCATACCCAGCCAACTCGGGGTGAAAATTGCAAAAAACACAGTTGATGGACAGAATGCAGAACAATGTCTTACATTCACCCCAGTACAACGATCTGGGCGTAAATCCATCGTTTTTTTGCTCTCCACACCACCCTAGGTCAGACACTGGCTATATGCAAATCAGCCTTGACCCTGTGCCACATGGGAACAGTCCAGCCCAAACTACCAAGCCATGTCTTTCCAAGACCGGAATCAAGCATCCAAGGACCGGTTTCTGGCTATCAGCCTTCTTCAGCCTGGATAGCTTGACTCCAGTGATGTGGAGAGCCTGGGACTCACGTCTGAGCATACCCAGCCCACTCGGGGTGAAAATTGCAAAAAACACAGTTGATGGACAGAATGCAGAACAATGTCTTACATTCACCCCAGTACAAAGATCTGGGCCCAAATCCATCGTTTTTTTGCTCTCCACACCACCCTAGGTCAGACACTGGCTATATGCAAATCAGCCGTGACCCTGTGCCTCATGGGAACAGTCCAGCCCGAACTACCAAGCCATGTCTTTCCTAGACCGGAATCAGGGATCCAAGGACCGGTTTCTGGCTATCAGCCTTCTTCAGCCTGGATAGCTTGACTCCAGTGATGTGGAGAGCCTGGGACTCACGTCTGAGCATACCCAGCCCACTTGGGGTGAAAATTGCAAAAAACACAGTTTGATGGACAGAATGCAGAACAATGTCTTACATTCACCCCAGTACAAAGATCTGGGCCTACATCCATCGTTTTTTTGCTCTCCACACCACCCTAGGTCAGACACTGGCTATATACAAATCAGCTTTGACCCTGTGCCTCATGGGAACAGTCCAGCCCGAACTACCAAGCCATGTCTTTCCTAGACCGGAATCAAGCATCCAAGGACCGGTGTCTGGCTATCAGCCTTCTTCAGCCTGGATAGCTTGACTCCAGTGATGTGGAGAGCCTAGGACTCACGTCTGAGCATACCCAGCCCACTCGGGGTGAAAATTGCAAAAAACACAGTTGATGGACAGAATGCAGAACAATGTATTACATTCACCCCAGTACAAAGATCTGGGCCTACATCCATCGTTTTGTTTGCTCTCCACACCACCCTAGGTCAGACACTGGCTACATGCAAATCAGCCTTGACCCTGTGCCTCATGGGAACAGTCCAGCCCGAACTACCAAGCCATGTCTAGGAGGGAAGTCTGTTTCTTAAATGGGACTTACATTATAGAATCCTCTGCCTGACACTCTGAAAGCATGAAAATCTTTCTGGGATTTTTGCAAACTTCTTTAAACCTGACTCTCAAATCTCGTTCTTGACCTATTGTTTGCCAGGTGCTGGGGAACCCCGCTGGGGTAGCTATGTTCTCTACAAAACCAATGTTAATAATAATACTAACCAGCTCCATTCATCTACTTTTCCCATAAAAGAAGCTAAGTTATCTCTCCTGGCTTTGCCAGCCATTCTCATCTCCTGCTGCGCCTATCAGTATTCCGTTCCTTGGCACTTTTACTTGATGACGTATCACCTATCACGTTTTGGAGTACTCACGCCTATCTTTTTCGTCCATCATGGACTCATACAACTTATTCCTAGCGTTCTAATTAGATCAGAAGTCACAGTTGCTTGATTTCAAAACCCCCTCCAGATGGGTGTTAAGGGTAAAACAATAGCTTTTGGTTTACACTCTTTCTGAGTAAATGGCAAGGCCGTTAAAATAATCACGTCACTAGTTGGAGGCGCTTTTATAGATGAATCGATCATTTTCAGCGATATTCTTGGGGGGGGGCTCGAAGAGAGCCAATCTTTTTTCAATCACCCATTGGACGTGTGGAGCCCTCTATTCTTGTTGCTGTGACTATCATCTTAGAAGAAATGTTGTTTGTGTATTTTTTTTGTTTAATGGAGAAAGCTACTGCCTGACCCTCTACTATTGAATTGCTAGGACATAACTATTTTAAATTTGAGCTCATGGGGATGAATGTAAGAGCTACAAAGCTGATAAAGTTGCTAAATCTAGGTAATATTTGTATCAATTGAGACAGGTGGTTTAAAGTGTGTTTGCCTTTCTTCTGTAAAAGAGCAGCTTTGTGATTAATGGTGCTGGCTCATCAGTTGTTTATTGCCATATTTATTTTGGTCCTACATCCAAACAGGAATCTAGCCTTTCTTTCCTTGAGACTGGACCCACTATTAGGTGATTACTACTTCTCTCCAAAGCCTTGAACATGTGCAAATATCATGAAGATCTTCTGGTGAAAATGTCCAGTGCTCGTTGCTCGACAAACAAAAGTTAACATGTTTCTCCTTTTTGTATAACTTTTTCGGGCTTTTCTCA